>NC_137915.1:19155932-19165932 GCF_963457725.1 Sprattus sprattus | reverse complement strand
CTGAGTGCAGTTGGCAAAGATGCCCACTGAGTAATAGGATATCCTTGGAGCGCAACTCACCATGCCAAACACACGGCTAAGTGTTATTCCTGAGGAACACTGAGCTTATAAGGCTGATTCATCCTGTTTTGCTCTCTGCGGCACCCCAGAATGAAAACAGATTTTGTTTACATGATGACTAACACAAGGTAAATGGTATATTTTCACACACACACACACACACACCCACACACACTCACACACACTCTCACACACACACACACACACACACACACTCACACACACACACACACACACACACACACACACGTACACACACACACACACACACACACTCATACACACACACACACGCACACACACGTCGAACACGCACACACACAGACACACGCACACACACGTCGAACACACACACACACACACACACACACACACACACACACACACACACACACACACTTACACAGACACAGACAGAGATGTTCATGAACAACTTGCTCAAATAAAAAATGATCGCATGCGAAGACAAATGTAGGACACTGCTCATATTTTTCCTCTCCAATCTGAGTATTAGGCTTTAAAGATGATGGGCGTAAGAAGTGCAAACAGTAATATTCAATGACTCTAGCGGCTCAATCTGACACATTAGCACCACATGGCCCACTCTTTATTTTGGAAAGCAAACCCTCAGCTGGCATTTCAAACATCTGACATTTTTTGCGAATGACCTGGCACGAAACGGCACACACGCTGGCAATAACACCTCTGCCAGGGGCCCTCTTAAAGTCGAAGCGCTCCCTCAAGCACTTAAAAGACTGGGGGTGGGGGGACGATCCAGGGGAAGGTTATCCTGTTCCCATTTGAACAGTTTGTCCGATACTTACTGACTGTCATGGACAAGAAACATGGTCCTGGAAGAACTTTTGAGATACTGTTTAAACGTTGGTGTCTCCATCTGCATTTAGGAGCTATGTTAGATGAGGCTATGATTATGACCACTGAAGATCATGTGCCTGTAGTCTGTCGTTAGGCGGTAAGTACTGGTGTGCGGAGCTTCTGTTGTTCCAGCCTTCTTGTTTACTGGAACAGTGATTGGAGACTTTACTAGTTACTAATTTGCTCTCAAGCGTACTCTAAAGTTAGCTTCTACTTAACTAATGGGCTACCACTTAAGAGGCTCAGCTTCAAACACGTAAAAATGAATGATAGTCACAGGAGAGATTTGAAGCCACCGTCCTCCATCTTGTTTCTGCGGGTTGCAGAGCCTCCATGGGAGGTCGTTTCCTCTACCAGCTGAAGCTGAGTTGTTATAGAGTCACAGGACTGAAACTGACGCTGTGATTGTGGTTGTGGACATATGGACCTTGTGGTGAAACAAACTCTAACCATCTCAATCTTCAGGGTGCTCTGTGCTACGACATGGAAAGGAACCGTGGTGTTATTTCATGCGCTAGCACGGCTATACTCTCTGCACTGTTAGCAGACATGGCAGGTTCAGGGGGAGGCCCCCTCTCGTGTAGCTCTCCAGAACTCCTGGTTGTTGACATGTCATGTACCATGTTGCGTTGTCTGTGTGAAATCCAGCGATCCATGCGGAAAAGTTCAGCCCCTACAGCAGCCCTTGAACATGGTTACATCAGTCACGCACATACACAGACATACACACACACACACAGACACACACACACACACACACACACACACATACCCCCTCCCCCCCCCCACACCCAATTGTCTGAGTGGCATGCATGTGACACCCCACTGACACCCCACCCCTCCTCACAACGAAACAAAGTCTCTGTCACTGTGCACCCCCCCCCACACACACACACACACTTCCACTCCCTTTCTGCTCCACTCCACTGCTCTCGTGACTCCCGACAATTTTCCCTCTGCACAATTCCACAAGCTCCACACGCAAGACTTCCCAGCCTCCTCCTCTTTCCTCCTCCTCTTTCTCTTTCTCCTGTGCTGTCTTTTCTTCCCTGTCCTATTTCACGACTCCCACAGAACAGTGGCGTACCCCTCTCTCTCTCTCTCTCTCTCACCAGTCTAGGGCTCTGCTCATGGAGCACCTAGGTCATGTGCCCCCCCTCCCCTGCACTCCCCCAAAATAAAACTAAACAAAAATAACATCAATCATCCACACCCATTGCTAATTTCTTTACATCACCATGGCAACAGCCAAACTTGTGGGGAGACTAGTGGAAACCACAAGAGGAAATGAGCCATGCTGCTGTCTTCTAGTCTGTGTGTGTGCGTAAGCGTGTGTGTTACACTACGTCTCTGTACACAGTGCTCTTGTTCTCTCTCCTTGTCACCCCTCTCATCCCTTCCTGGAGCCTTGAAGGAGGTGCCAGGTCCGGAGAACCCAAATATACGGGATGATTAATTATTGAGCTGCTTCCTCCTGAGCCTGTGTCTGACTACTCATTTCCTTTGGGGCCTTCTCTCTATCTCACATCTCTCTATGTGTCTATTTTTCTCTCTCTCTCTCTCTCTCTCTCTCTCTCTCTCTCTTTGTCTTTCTGTCTCTCTCTCTTTCTCTTTCATTTTTTCTGTCTCTCTCACCTGATTCTCTCTATTTCTATCTTACCCTTTCTCTCTCTCATAGGAAAAAGGAGAAACGATGACTGGGTGCTCAGATGTTGGATATTATGTAAAGTAAAGACACAGGCGCTTCAGTGTCGGGTGACAACAGGAGAGAACCCTGAAGACAGCAGGAAAACCACAGACTGCAGTGGGTACTGCCTCCTGAAGCATGCCACCAGAGCCAGCAGAAGACTGCCTAGGTGCGTGGAGAAGAGAGCAGAGGGAGGTGTGTGTGCGTGTGCGTGTGGGAAACAGTAGAGCAAACCTTTGTGTGGTGCACAAAGCATGCTCTCAGAGAGTCTCACAAAAGGACAAAACCAGTTAAAAACACAGGAGAACTGGTTCCCAGGTAGAAGCACCTGCAGTGGTCAATTTAAAGGTGTTCACTGAATCTTCTTTTTGTCTATTTAAGTCCAGCAGGTGATGTTTTTAGTCAAAGCCACTGCCTTGGACTTACTTGTCTGTTCCAAATGCAAAAAAAAAACACTTTGTGCCAAACATCAGAAACACCAACACTTTGTAAGTGGAGGAAAAATGTCTTCATGTGACAGGGGATGAGAGAGTGTGTGAGTGTGTGTGAGAGCGGGTGTGTGCGTGTAAGAGAGAGTGTGTGTGTGTGTGTGTGTGTGTGTGTGTGTGTGTGCAAGACAGTGTCTGTCTCCATGGCCTCCATGTCATCTGCTGACTCGATTGGGTTAAGGAGGGTTTATGTCTCATTGACCCCTCTGCCCTTATGAACCCTGGTTTGGCATGCAAGGGCGTGGTGCATTGTGGGGGGGAGGGGGTGGATTGGGTGATGTAGGGATACCCCAGAAGCATCAATGCTCATAGTCACACACCCCAACACCTCAGCACTCCCCTCACCTCCTCCTCCGCCACCTCCCCATCAGCCCCCGACACTCCGAGTCTGCAAACGAGACAAATCACGCATTCATCCAGCCGCACTCCTGACAGCCTGAGACACGCAATGTCTGTGGCGACTCATCGGTGTCACGAAAGAAAGAAAGGAGCTTCTCTTTTTGTCTCCTCCAAGCCGCTAACACTAACACTAACGCAGTGAGCAGGAGGGCTGTGTGTGTGTGTGTGTGTGTGTGGGGGGGGGGGTATGTCTGTCTGAGATTGAGAGAGACATTGGACGGATCTCACAGGGTGTGTTGTGTGTCACAGCAGATGATTTGTAAGGCGTCACCTGGTAAGGTTTTTTTTACTAGCCCGGTGAGACCCTGCTCTGCTCACGCTCAGTGCGAAGCAACTGTTTCACGTATTCACGTAAGCATTGCATAAAACCACCACTTCATTGCCAAGTGTGGCTTTGATAAGCCACTCACTATCGCTAGTCTTGTTTCATCGCTAGTCACATTCATTGCAATGAAGGATTCATTAGACTGGTTTAGAATTCGTTAGATCATTTTACGAGTTTTAATCCCCTTTTGTGTCAATATTTAAGAAGTTTACAGCCTCCCCCAGGCTTGGTAAGCTTTAATAAACATGACTGTTTAAAAAACCCTGCCACCCCCCACCCTCATCCCCCCACACTGCGTGCACAGATAGACTGCCAGTTTGCTCATATCTCAACACAGACAGTGAGGGGAGTAGAAGAAGGGATGGCACCTCTGACTAACGAAACACAAACACACTTCCTTTGCCTTAAACAACCCCAACTCACACGCAAGGACAAATACTTGCACATGAATGCAAATACAAATAGAAGAATATGGTTGTACAAATATATGGAGACACATGCCCAGATATGCATACAGCACTGACATATTTCAGTATGCACAAACGGTGATATTCATTCTCTTTCCTCCTCTCCCTCCCTCTCCCTCCCTTTCTCTCTCTCGCTTTCTTACATACACTTGCACACACACACACACACACACACACACACACACACACACACACACACACACACACACACACACACACACACACACACACACACACACACACACGCACACACACACACACACACACACACACAAACTTGTCCAGGAAATCTACAGCTGAGAGCAAGAAACAGAGACAGTCGGAGGCAGAGGGGGTAGGGAGGGGAAATGAAGTGAAAGAGAGAAAGAGACGGAGAGAACGAGAGAGAGAGAGAGAGAGAGAGAGAGAGAGAGAGAGAGAGCTGGGAAAAAGAAGGGGCAGGGGAACGGGTGTTTAAGACATGAGAACTGGCTGACCAGAGAGTTTGTTGTCACGCAAGCAAACCTTCTGTCAATCTTCCCCCAGTCCCTGACTGGTGGCTGGCCCCGTTCCAAGGCCTTGCGTGCAAGCCGGCAAGCCACATTAGCCTATAAAGCATTTCATAATAACAACAGCTGGTAAATATTGATGACTGCTGGCAAGCTCTGAATGCTTTCCGCAAAAGGTTAAGACCGCTGTGTAATGAAACCTAATTCTTCATTATATGTTATATCGTATATCTGGGACAGTTTTTTTGTTTTAAAGTTTCACAGGAAATCGAGGGTAGAGTGACCATAGATGAGACAAACTATTTTCTTTGAGGTTTAAAAAGAAAAACTTCTCGCGTGCAGTTTTCTGCAGTTTTTTTTGGTTTGTTTTGTATTTTATCGTTCTTGCGCAGTACTGTTTGGTTAGTGTTAGATCAATGCTCTTCAACATTGTTCTTGTTATCTCTTGTTTTTATCTATCTCATCAGAATTCTACACATCAAATGCACTGGGTCTACAAACTGGAATGGAATGAGTTTTTTTTCTGTGTTTTTGTGCATACATAATTGCTAGTAACTATAACATCATTTGGAATATGAATCTGTTTTTTTTTATCTCTATAACCACACTGTCTTTATATTTAGCTCATACATGTTTGCTGGCTTTGAAAAAGCGCTTCCTCTCTTTAAAGTCCTACTGTAAATGTGAGGACCGACCGCATGTGAATATATATATATATTATATATATATATATACCCAATGGCTGGACAACCTGAAGAGCACGAAATGAGGAGTTATCAGCATGCCTGCATGAATGTCAGTCAGGGTCACGCACAATACGATCTGCAAAAAGCAATCTGTCATCAGACATTACCCACAACTCAGTGACTTTTGTGAAAAATAAAACAGGTCAAAACATTTATTTTTTGGGGTTGTACTGCAGGGATGAGAACAAAAGGTTTGTTTGTAAGCGGTAAACATGATAAGACGACACATACAGTCATCTTAAAAATCTGTTTACTGTGTGTATAAGGCAGTGACATAAATGCCTTTGTTCTTATGGCTGCTCTTTTGTTTACACGCCAGGACTTTGCGATCTTATCATCATTCAGCGCCGCAAATAGCAATTTGTTTATGTTGACGTATCAATAGACATGTTAAAATTGTTTCAACACCACAGAAGCTATGATGAGCATGTAAGGCACTGAAGCTACTGTCTCATCTTTCCACATAGAGCCTCTGAGCTATGCGTCCGTCACAGGCACTTCTGGTAATGACTTTCCATCACAGACATAAAAGAGACATAGGACTACATGTGACATTAAACTGAGCGAAGCCACAGGGATACTAAAAACAGAATCCCATATGGTGAAGCGATAGAACTCAGAGACAGCTACTATGGCAACAACAGAGCCTTTAAACAGACAGGAATGTTCGGTGGCATGCTGCGGAACAACAAAGTGGATATCCAGTAGATATTTACTGCAAGTGAAGGGCATACAGGAACACTGGGCGGTGGGGGAAGGAGTGGGGGTGGGGAAGTAGGGGTGTGGTGAGCAGAGAATGTGGATTGTACGCATGGCTTTTGGAGAAGTCACTCAGGAAACATGTGTTGTGGGTGATATGTTTAAATCGAAATCACTGGCTCTGGGCCCAGACTACACATGCGTCTGTGGGCAGTTTTTGATATACACTTGGGTGGTGATTGGTACTATGCTATGATGTAGACGTATCAGGCTGAGCTTCTGTATATTTGGATAGCTTGTTTTTTGCTATCCACCCATTCAAAAAAAGGGTAGCCACCCGGTCTTCCATTCACAACGCATTCACAAAAACGGATAATGTCTGATAAGGACAACACATAAAAAAAGAAAAGAATAAACTTCTTGAGAATCAATGGAGAACTTCACTATGGAGCTGCAGACGCCAATCTGATGTCATGGAAGTTTACGTATATAGCAAAACACTAGCTTCCTTCCTTTCTCACACACTGAAACACAAGCCTCCGAGAAACAAAAAATGATTCTAATTCTCAAGTACCTCCTTTGCCCAGACGCCCAGTGTCAAGATAACAGCTGTCGCGGGCGGTGTCTGTCTTCGCTACAATTTATTGTGAGTATCTTTGCCCCCATTGCCTTCTGCAGCTGAGCCATCTCTGACGCAACGAAGGCCTATTCTTGTGGTGACTCGAGGCAGGCTGTCTAGGACTTTTTTTTTTTACATTGTTTTAAAACATGAGCCAGAGACCTCACACAGCTTTCAACTGGCATCAACACCCATTAACCCACTTATTGAGTGTGTGTGTGTTTGTGTGTGTGAGTGAGGGAGAGAGAGGTTTAAAAACGCCGATTGGAAAAGCTATTTATAGGCGGTTGTTTTGATTTACATTCTAACAAGAATGGTGGGAGAACTCACATTCATAAAAAAGCTCTGTAATGGTATAATGTATGTTGTGTAATACGGAAGGGGAGTTTGAACTCCACAAAAGAGAAGTTGATTTCCATTCATAACCAACGTTTATCCTCACTGAAAAGAGAAGGAAGACCTGGCTGCTTGAGTGCTTTCCTATTCTCATTTTCCCCTGACAAGCATCTAACTTAAGCCTCAGTCCGGTTTATGAACTCCTGTTTCGCTGGAGAAAGAGCCCAATGGACAGCTGCACCACATATTTAATAAACCATCTGTAAAGGTTGTTTAGGTATGAGAAATCAAAGTATGGAGGAAGCATGGACCATGTTCTAAAAGTTATCATCGCACAGGTTCGAAGGAGCTAGGCAGGCAGCCAGGATTTATTGTAAGCTAACTGGTATGTCTGCGCATCCTAATGTAAATTCATTCAGTCAAAGTCAGTTAGCATGTTTCCTGGGACCTCTTGAGTATATCAATAATGACACAAAATATTCAAGACTTACACATTACAGTGGTTACACCCAGACTAATAGTATCCCCAACCACATTAATAATTGTCTGAGGTGCAAAGATTGTTCTGGAAAAAGGTTTATTTTATACAAGTGGTAAAGGAAATCTGCAACCACTGGTGTTCCTTGGTAAAATACCCCAGGGATGACTCCTACTCCACGTCTGATCTCATCTCCTTAAGACTTTACAGACTTTGTATTCCATTCCAATCCTATCTATATGGAACAGTTAGTCGGATATAATGAGATTATCCAAAAATGAGGCCTGTAGTCACAATAAACTGGCAATGATGGAATTAAACGATTCCATATCAATGCTTATGAGCTTTTTAGTGTATTCCAATATCTTTAGTTTATGTTCACTTGCAGTTGCTAAGATGAATTAACTCTGTAACAGAGTTCCAACCCCATGGTGAGCAACATTAATGAGTAGAGCCAGCTATTAAATAAAGCACATGGTCCAGTATCAAGCCCATGCTATGCTGTATAGTATAGGCCCATAGCTGTTACGTGCGGCTCTACTTTAATGCTAACTGGGGAAAAAGTGTAATTTCATCCCTTTAATAGTATCACATTCAGAGCACCATAAAGAGAGGATTGATTGGTTGATAGCAGGGAGCTCATCAGACAGCTTGGTGAATGGCCCGTATCGCCAACTGGATATCCCTGTCACATCCTGCTCTGCTCATTCGAGTTGAAATTACAGTATCCTATTCTCCTCTTCAGGCCTCAGAGGGAACATGTCCAAACTGACCAAAGTGGCAAGTGTTTTTCATGTCAAGAACAACTGCACTGGAGATGAAGTTTGTCAGCATGTTTACCGCTTACAAAGAAACTTCCATGAAGGGTTTTTGGGGAATCCAACCCTTTCCATAACAGTTAACCAAGTTGGGATAACAGTAGCTGAACCTGGTAAGGAGTTTGCTGATGACAAAGTTAGTTTTCCAAAAGCATTACAGCTCTAAGCCCAATCATTGTAGAATGTATTGTTAACTTACATGAATAATCATTTTTTTTGTTAGTTACACTAGCTTTTAAGAAATCAGGTTTAAAAGATTTGAACCCAACTGGGATCAGTGTAAAAAGCTGAAAGTGTAGCTTCCCCTTCCATCATCCTCAGCTGGCTTCGAGAAAAAAGAACAGGGCAAAAAAGTATTATAAAAATCCCTGCATTCCTCATTGGCATTTCCCGTCTGCATAGCGGGCGAGTAATCTGTTAAAAAGATTACCACCCCTTCACAGCCCATTGAGGGACGTAATCACAGGCAGATGGTCCACCAAGGTAAAACCCATCAGGGTAACAAAAAAGACCTTCGCCACACGCAACCTGTCACCTGAGCTGGGACGCCTAAACTTTGAACTCTGAACTCTGGGCCTTTGATGAGCTTTTCAGGACTTTGATTCAGTGACAATACACTCTCCTGTCTACCGCTGTCCTGAGATTACATTTAAGGCACATAGCCCCCTAAAGGAAGTCTGCACTGCACTGAATACCCAAGGAATAAGCTCACACAAGATCTAGAGAGGGCAAAAAGGATTTATAGATGTTTTATGACATAGCTTTGTACAGAGCAGCAAGTTAATCAGGTAAGTTGGTTGTGTAATGTCCTGTAATGTAGTGATGTTACGTAAGGTAAATGCAACAGTAGTAAGAGCTCAGCCTGTGTGTGTGTGTGTGTGTGTGTGTAAGAGAGAGAGAGAGATAGAGAGAGAGAGCCCCAATTGGCACTGACATTAATCAAGCTCTCGCTAGGTGGAAAGAAATGCACACTTCCTGGAAGCTGGCCAATTGGCTCAGCCTAGGCAGCTGAATTACCTGAATCACTGGTGCGTTGACATGGCCAAGTGACAATTTGCCCGTCACCCAACACCTTTGGCCAAGGCCCGCCCAAAAACAAGGCGCTAATGGCTATCATGAATTAAACATGATTTGGATCAGTCTGATCACTTGATCCCTCAACCTGTGGATATATAAGCCACCAAAGAGCCAATATAATTACAGTTGCCATGGCACCTATCACCAACTGTGAAGGCACTGTATTCAACTCTCAGTTGTTTAAAATATCGCCATGAGGCCAGGCCTGTGTCAATCTTTGAATTCAGAGGGAATGTGTTATGAGCTAACTTAGATGTGCTTTAGAACTGTACTACTTCAACTGGAAGTTTTGGAGGTTCACGCGCAGCCGTTAGTTTAACGTAATAGCTGTGTAAAAAAAGCTTAAGTTCATCTTTTTTTTTGCAAAAAAGAGAATGCTACTTAATTATATCAATAACGAGCTTATCTATGTGATTTCAAAGAGAAAAGCCAGGAGC
>NC_137915.1:19140932-19150932 GCF_963457725.1 Sprattus sprattus | reverse complement strand
ACACTATCCCCCTCTCTGTCTTACACATTCCCTCACACTCTCTCATACACACTTCATCTCTCTCACTCTCTCACACACAAATGGACACACTTGCACTCTCTTTCAAGCAGACTCTGATTCTCTGTAAAACCATTTACACACACACACTTTCTCTAGTCCTTCTCCCCACACACACACCCTGATGCATCTGTCTAATATCCTCATTCACATCCAGTGCATTCGAGCCAGCTGACTGGTTCAAGTTGCAGAGGTGGAGGTTCAACAGGAGGTGGATGCAGGGACGGGGCAAAAAGGGACTGGGCAAAAAACAAGGCAGGGAGGGGCACATAGCGTGCAAAGCTTTAATGGCCTCCTCTGCCCCCAAACCCGTCTTGTCAGTGGACCGCAATCACCAGAGCCTGTGCGCCAAGTTTGCATACTTTACATTTCAAATGGAAGGCCTTCACTCTCCTCTCTCCTCCTCTCTCCTCTCCTCTCCTCTCCTCTCCTCTCCTCAAGGCTGCCTTCAATTACATTTATTAATTGCATGACAAGATTTTCCGCTGGGGAGAAGCTCAACTGACATTTCATGGAAAATTCATTTGGGGGCACAGTAGGGGAGTGCTGTGCTGCCCCGTGGTGAAACTATGCCGCTTTTCCAGAGGCAAGGGCATCCCTGTGTGCCGTGAGCTCAGAGAGGGAAGCACACGGACGGTCAGCTCCGAGGGAGATTCCCAAGACACCAAAGGAAAATAAGCGAACATGAATAAACACATAAGGAGCACTGTTTCGCAATCCAATAAATACAGATGCAAATACACATGCACACACACACACACACACACACACACAAACACACACACACACACACACACACACACACACAGTCCTAGTCCTCTTTAGATTAGGTTAAGTCTACTTCTGTGCTGGAATCTGCACTTAATCAAGAACACAGTATTTGCAGAATTCAAATACGAACCCATGTCCGAGTCTTAGTCTTAGTTTAAATCTAAGTCTTAGAACCAAACGTCATAAAAAGTGTGTCAGAACACGTTTTTTATATCAAAATGGCTACATGCAAACAACTGACAGGGGTTTGGAGTATGGAGATGAACAGCTTGAACTGTAGATGAAGCAACCTGACGGCTGGTGAGGAAAGAAGATGCTGATGCTTGAACTAAATCCCCAAGTGCTGGACACTCTCCTCATGGTTCAAGGTATACAACACACACACTGCATAACCCACACAAGGTTCATGGCATAACGTATACAACACACACACTGCATTACCCACACAAGGTTCATGGTACACAACCTCCAATAGACTGTATAGGGAGGCCAGTTAGCCATTCATTGTCACCATGGTAAAGATTTTCTTAAATACCAGCTTTACAGTTCTGAGACAGCGCCTTACTTCACACATTTCAGGCATGCATTTCAAAGGAATACCTCTCACACCTCTAAATGTGTTCAAGCTGATGTTAGTCACTGGTCTCATGGTAAAGCACTGCTGGAACCTGTGGCCAAGAGCCAAGAGCCAGTGTTGACTCGTGCGTTGGGAGGCAAAGGTGAGTGAGGCGGTGTGTGAATGTATGTGTGTGTGTATGTGGGTGTGTGTGAGTGTGTGTGTGTGTATGGCAGGAGGGAGGGGTGTAAGGCACACAGTCTAAACCCATAAGCCCTTGATGAGCCCCTCCAAAGCTTCCTAAAGGACTCTGACGGGACGTGTGAAAAAGAAAAATACATTTCAGAGGAACAGAAACACCTCCGAGATGCAGATCCAGATGTTCCTCTCCTTCCCCCTGTCTCTGTTTGTCCAGGCTGCCTAAGATTTCCTAGCAGCTATTAGGTGCTGAGTTTAGCCGGCCCTTCTGGAGCCCAGGCAAGGCCAGATTGGGCCAGTGAGCCGCTGGGTTCTTGTGGCCGCCATATGGCCCCCTCAACTCCCCAGGGATGGCCTCTAGGGGCCGGACAGGGAGAAAGAGAGAGAGAGAGAGGGAGAGAGTTGGATAAGGATGGAAAGAGAAATAGAGAGAGAATGTGAGAGAGGGAGAGGGAAAGAGAGAGAGAGGTGGATAAGGATGGAACGAGAAATAGAGAGAGAAAGAGAAAGGGAGGGTGAGAGGGGGGGCAGAGAGGGAGAGGGAGAGAGAGAGGGAGAGAAAGAGGGATACAAAAGAAAAGAAAGGGAGAAAGAGAGAGGGAGGTGGGTGGGTGAGTGAGGAGGTGGATGGATCTATCTCAGTTCTGTGTTCTCTCCTGCATCCATCCAAATATTTACCCCAGAGGTGTCACAACAGAGCTGAGCAGCCGGCTGAAGCTGAAGCTTACACAGACAGACATGATGTGTGTGTGTGTGTGTGTGTGTGTGTGTCTATAGCTATGTGTGACAAAACTTGTGAATGAACACTTGTATCAGGGGTAAATATCTAAGGCAAAAATAACAGAGAGGACAAAAAAAAACCTAAAGGGAGAAACACAAACACAGACCCACCCCACACACACACACACACATACACAAAGATTCGTGATGTGTGTCTCAAAGACCAGACCCTTTGAACTCCATAATACAAGTCCAACCTGTTATAAACTTCACCAGTTAGGCATGTATGGGATTTTTTTCCTTTTTTTGTGGGATGGGGGGGTCAGGGTTGTTTTACTGCAGGTCTCACACCTCATATATATTTTCTGTGGTAGGGGGTGTTTATGCTGAGTTCCTTTCAGCCCCCTCAAAGCTCTAAGCAGCTGGCCTTAGCACAATGCATTTTATATCCGGCCTCGGCACGCACTGGGCAGGTGCTGCAGTGTGTGTGTGTGTGTGTGTGTGTGTGTGTGTGTGTGTGTGTGTGTGTGTGTGTGTGTGTGTGTGTGTGTGTGTGTGTGTGTGTGTGTGTGTGTGTGTGTGTGTGTGTGTGTGTGTGTGTGTGTGTGTGAGATTGATGGCGGCACATTGGGGGAAAGAGAGAAAGAACCAACGACTTAAGGAATAACGACAAATATAAATGTGAGTTTGGTTGCATGACATCACAAAGAAACACACACACACACACACTATCAAACATATAATATACACACCATACTAGTGCCAAACCATGCAGATGGTTGTTAGAGTGTGTGTGTGTGTGTGTGTGTGTGTGTGTGTGTGTGTGTGTGTGTGTGTGAATGTGATTCCACCTGATCTATGTTAGCTGTGACAGCTTTGTATCTGGCAGGAGGGTGTGAGGCCTGGGGGGTGGGGGTTGGAGAGCTGGGATTCCCTAAGCGTGCCAAGCAAATCCACAACCTGCACGGATTCCCGGCCGTTGCGTGCAGCGGGGCGGAGCCTTCGCCACAGCTCCCCCTTCCCACACACCCACCCACCCACTCTCTCAGAGGCCATGGCTAATGACGACTGATGCCCCATACCCCAACCAACCACCCCGTATAAACACACACACACACACACACACACACACACACACACACACACTCAGAGGCCATGGCTAATGACAGCTGATGCCCCCGCCCCAACCAAACACCCCGTACAAACACACACACACACACTCAAATACACACATCCGCACTCAATAACACACATCCGTGCACACACACTCACATACACACATCTGCGCATACACACTTGCATACATAAAGACATTCACACACTAACCGAACATACTTACCCCCCACTCCCTTCGGCATCCTGCAGGCATCCCCTAGCTTTGGGGTAGGGGTTGGGGGTCGGATGATGGGGGGTTGGGGGTTGGGGGTTGGATGGTGGGGGTAGTGGTGGTGGTCGAGGGTGTTGTGCTGCCGACTTGGCTAATGGTGTTTAAGCATTAATTCCTCTGTCACCTCAATTTCTGCCCCCCTATTTGCACCGACTCCAGTGACCAAACCGCCCTTTGTCTCCACAGCTCACGTCCATATCGCACATGACAATAAACCATGCCGACACTTGCTCACCAAAATAATGGTCAGTCCAGGCGACAACAAAACGCCATTTAGGTCCACACTCACGCTAAGTCAGACCTTATTGAGCAATAAGCCATTTAACCGGCATGGCAGTAGTGAGTATGGTATGCACTGACAGTGAGAATATAGAGACAAAAACATAAATGATCCATACTTCTCTGTTCTGTACATTGCCTTGGATAAAGGACTAAATTGTTAAGTAGCGTAAAAATGTAAAACAACATGACCTGTGACAGTAAGAAAACCCCCTCATGGAAATAACAGGACAGACTACAGGGCCGATGACTACACATAATGACCAAAGAATGACAGCATACCAGTTGCTGTTGTCAGTTGACATTTTTTTTTTTACCGCCTACAATTTTCTCAAAAGCAAAAATAATAACAGTAGTAGTAGAAAGGTTAACAAAGGTTTGCCTCTGCAAAAAACAGGTGCAAACGTTTAATCAAACCTCTCCAAAAATGGCCAAGACCACCTTATTGAACTGTGTCTTTCAACAATAACATGCCTATTTGAATTTTTCACTCTGCCAGTGACAAGCAAATGTTGTTATAGATCACAGAGTTCTACTCATGATCCTTCAGTACATCTGCTCCATAATGTTAAACTATACAAAACTACAAAATGTAAAACTATACAATAATAGGTGGGAATACAAATGCACTTGGAGAAGCGCCCCTTTTTAAGAGCATCATCAACACTGTGCCGATATTGTCACTGTTTTTTAATGCTAAAAATTGCACAACAAGTCCCCTCTGACCCTCCACCCACTCCCTCTACACCAAATACAAATATGAATACTGAAGATATGACATGGATGAATATGAATACTGAAGATATGACATGGATGAATATGAATATTGAAGTTATGACATGGATGAATATGAATGTTGATGGTGGATGAAGGAACGCCCTGAGCCCTAAAAAACAAGACAGTCACCCATTCGCACACCTCACACGCACACACACACATACACACACACACACACACACACAAACACACACGCACAGACACACACACACACACACACACACACACACACACACACACACACACACACACACACACACACACACACACACACACACACACACACACACACACACACACACACACACACAAACCCCGCCTCTTGCCCCACGATCAGAAGCAGGAGGGCCAACATAAGCAGTCCAGGAGCAGCTTACGGGAGAAGGTCCATTCAAACTGTCAGGCAGGGGAAAAAGCACCACCACCAACCCACCCACCCACCCAGCCGTCCCCATCCCCTCTGCTGGCCATCAACCTTAGAGGGTCTGCTTCTCCACAGCCTCAGCCACACCTTCCAGCCCCATTACAGCATCGCTATGAAAACCACCTGTGCAAACAGCACTACAAAAGCCGCTCTGTTTTTGCAAAAAGCCATTCCTTTAATTGTCGTTTAATTTTTGCCTGTAACTGACAGATGACTTTTCTTTCTTTCTTTCTTTCCCTCTTCTACTTCATCATTTTATTTCTTCCCCTCTCTTTTACTCTCCCTGCCTCACCCACCCCCTCTCTATTCTCTCTCTTTATAAATGAAAATGAAAATGACAGGCATGCCCTCTCTGGAAGGCCCCTCCATGTTGTGCAACCTGCTTAGTCTCTCAACTCAGCTCTGCTTATATGACTGGGGATAAACTATTAGTTCAATTATAACAATAAACTCCACTTGACAAGCTTGCAACGCACCAGGCCGTTATTTACAAACACTGGTACTCAGCCGGGCTTGTCAAAGAGCCGGGGAGTCTGTCAGATGCCCAGCAAGTGGCTTGTACCGAGTAAAGAAGTGAGGATGAGTGAGGGAGGGTTAAACAGAGAGAGAGAGAGAAAGAGAGAGAGAAAGGCAAACATCCCAAATACATAGAGATTTATAAACCGCATCAGAGTTATGCAATGGTCAAACATGTGGCCGCCATGCAAAACAACCCTCGGCACGCAAGCCACAAGGGGTCACGGAGGATACTCCTGTGGATACTGTCTCTCTCTTTCTTACTCTCTCTCTCTCTCTCTTTCTTCCGCCCACTCTCTTTTTCTGTGTGTCTCTCCCTCTCTTTCTCTCATACTCCCTCCCTCCCCATTTCACTTTCTCTCTTTTTCTGTCTGTCCCTCCCTCTCTCTCTCTCTCTCTCTCACTCGCTCTGTGGTCAGACATCTCCATTTGACAACATTCTCTCGTCCCCCCAAATAGAACTTGGTGGCATGGAAGTGATCCTCGCTCGCACGCACATCAGGCCTCCACAAGTGCAATCATTTAGCAGGTACAAACATGGGGCCCGGGTCAAACGATAAATACAAATAATTGCAACTTTTTATGCAACTACACAGTAATGCTTGTCAACCATAGACTTTAATGTGATTTTATCACCCAAAACTATGTAAACATGGACTAACATTACAGTTTGCAGAGTGTTAAAATGGATATGTGTGCAATAAGTGTGTGTGCAATAAGTGTGTGTGTGTGTGTGTGTGTGTGTGTGTGTGTGTGTGTGTGTGTGTTTGAATGACTGGTTCAAACATTACTTCAGCCCAGGCCTGTGCAGCCAAAATGCTAAGTGTGCCCCTTTGTTGTGAGACATGGCCAGAGAATAAGGCCACTGGGTTAACACATCCGCTTATTGTTCATCAGTCTTGTCAAACATCTTCACTCCCAAAACACAGACGCTAACATGAGCTCATTCTCTTGCATCTCATCTAGAACATTCAGCGCTCATTTCGGGCCATCAGAAGAGGCCTATGCAGATCTGTCTTGATTAGCTGTTTGCTAATCTATACTGATCTTTGTGATTCTCTGTCAACTTGTTTGAGGTGGGGTGGGGGGTTGTCTTACGAATGGGGTTCTAAGGCGAATGAGAAGGTTCGTCTCATTAGGATAAAACGACAGCTCGGATGTCCATACAACACATTATCACGATTGTCTCGCACTTCGTCAAGGCTGAAATTTAGGTGCTAAATTGGTCATTACAGCTAGGTTCTTGGTGAATGTGCTCCTTTTTTCGATGTCTGGCGGGGCGGTGGTGGCGGGGCGGTGGCGGTGATGGTGGGGGTGGGGGGTAGTGTCGGACAAAAAAAACAGCCAACAAAGCTGATTATTGACCTTATTTTTGTGAGTTCAGTTCATCATGTTGTTATCCCTGTGTTTGTGTTTTCTGAAAGTTGAGATTATTCTGAAGGCTAACGTAATCACAGTCTCATCCCCTGTGAATCACTTAAAATGGCTTAAGCATGTGCGTGTGTGTCTCATTGTTCTATTTTTGCTTCAACAAAGAAGATGGGTTGCTGTCAAGTGTGTGTGTGTGCTTGTGTGTGTGCATGTGTCGGTGTGTGTGTATGCACTTCCTGAAAAAAAAGAGTGAAGAAATCAGGAATTGTCCCATTGTGTTCTATACAGAAAGCAAACGTCCCCTTTTGACCGCTAAAGCATTTTATTTCTCTCTTTTGGAAATTACATCTCCAAACTACTTTCCGCCTGTAAAACTCGTGTCTCAGAGACTTTTAAAAAGTATATATAGACCAAGTCCTCTGGATGACCATCTCGAGGAATGTGGTAATGCCATATGGACTAATATAAACAGTGCACAATAGAAGCCAATGTGTCCTCTGTCTGACACCCTCGTTAAACTTTGGGAGAAACTCCCAGGCCTGTAAGGAGAATCACACAAAATCCCACACTAAATTTGTGCACCCCCCCACCACACACACCCCTGCACAGGCATGGGCTGAAGTAATGTTTGAACCAGTCAGTGATACATACACACACACACACAGCACACAAACAAACACACACACACACACACACACACACACACACACACACACACACACACACACACACTACACCACCAAAGCGTATAGCGCGTGGCCATCCAGTGGAGTGCACTCTGCACTCTGCTCTCTCTGTTTCTATCTGTTCTCTCTTTCTCTTTGTCTCTGACTATCTCTGACCCTCTATGCTCTCTAGCTTTGAGTGTAATTGGCTGTGAGAACAGCCTCCTCCCTGCAGAGTGCTGAGGACAGAGGGAGAGACAGCAAGCGCTCGCACTGGAGATGAGATGGGCTGTAAATATTGACATTCGGTGGCGGCAGGAAGAAGGGGTGGCGCTAGGCCTTCTGACCCATCACAAATAAACACATATACATATACACATGTGCACACACACACACACACACACACACACACACACACACACACACACACACACACACACACACACACACACTCACACACACACACACACACACACACTCACACACACACACACACACACACACACACACACACACACACTCACACACACACACACACACACACACACTCACACACACACACACACACACACACACACACTGCATCCACTGCATTATCAGTTCCCTTGATACCCCACCCCCTTCATTCATTGACTTCCCCTCTTCTCCCTGTCTGTCTTTCTAACAACTCCCTCTAATTTAGGCTCTCTGTCCTAAACTCTTTCTCTCTTTCTCTATCTCTCTCCCCCCCCCCACCCCACAGACAAACACATTATATTTCTCACACAATCTGTGTCATCCCTCTCTCTCTCTCTCACACACACCCTCTCCCTACTCTCACACATATGGTCCATGCGGTGGTATAATGTGCTGCATGAGAGTGGCAGGCTGTTAGTCCCCCTCTCCTCCCGCATGCAGTATTCATGCTCCATGCGCCGTGTTCATCTCACCAACGCTCTTACGCATCCCACTACTTACACACACAAGACTGGAACTCATACATACAGCAAATGTTGTCTACTTTCGGTTACCCTGTCTTTTTCTCTCTCTTTTTCTCTCTCTCTCCCTCGTTGTTCTATTCTCTCTCGCTCCGCTCAAACTGTGCACCTGCGGGGCTGCCATACAGACCTGTTAAACTGAAGGTATCCTTTTTGTCCCTCTCTCTGCGCTCATCTGCGTCCTCTGAAAATGGCTGACATTGAGAGGCTCTCTAGGACTGTATATTTCCTGGTAAGATGTGAGTGTGCAATGCTGTGGCTTTAACACCCTCACCCTTAGAAGCGCAATAACCCATTAGGCCACGGTGACATGGGTGGCAGTGAGAGATTACGGGTCACGAATGAAAACGAGAGGATGGCAGAAAGAATGACTGCTAGCCAGCGGCACATTTCAGAGCATTTGGATTGCAGGGGGATGAAATCAGCAAGCAGTTATAGAATGACAAACAAAGTTAACAGGGGAAAAGGTACTTTGGTGTTGGTGGATGAGTATTACACACAAGCACGCACACACAAACACACACGCACATAAATGCACGCAAACACACACACTCACACTCCATTCAGACTTTCAACAGGACTAACAGGAGCCGACTGGGACCAGTCCGTGATATTCCGAGCCGACATTCCCCGGAGCTGGAACTGGACACCCGGATCTGATCCGTGAGCTCCCGCAGACAGAAATAATCCAGCTCCCCCCCCTTCCTCAATCGGGGTCTTTTTATATCCTGACCATCTATGCACGCTATCTGCCTCTTTTTTTACCCACTCCGGTTTGAATGCCTTTTTATTTGTGTTGCCTCAACAGTCGCAGGCTATTAAAGGAGTGAGATAAGGATCAGTGACTGCGTCTGGCTGCACTCACACTGCACTCACACTGAGACCCTCTGCTAGCACTGTTCAGAGCAGTACAGTAAAGCATGTGTGTGTGTGTGTGTGTGTGTGTGTGTGTGTGTGTGTGTGTGTGTGTGTGTGTGTGTGTGTGTGTGTGTGTGTATGCGAACATGTACAGTATGTTTGCATATGACTTATGTGTGTGCGCTCTGTGTGCTTGTGTTTGACTACTGTATTCTTGGGTGTGTGTGTGTGTGTGTGTGTGTATGTGTGTGTGTGTGCCTGCGTGTGTGAGCACTCGCATATTGAAAGAGAGAGGAAGCTCGCTCATTTCTGCCGGCTGGTCTCCTGCTCTCCTGTGTGTGTGTGTGTGTGTGTGTGTTCAACAGATCGTTTTCATAACCACTTCTCTGAGGTCAGAGCCTCGTCTGCTGCAGTCACGCAATCCCCCGCCCGCTGCTGTCCCCC
>NC_137915.1:19123432-19138432 GCF_963457725.1 Sprattus sprattus | reverse complement strand
TCCACTTTACACTTGTGATAAATGGTTAATCAGGTTCACTTGTCAGAAATTATTTTGAGTCTATCTACGTATCTTTTTAAACCCAGAACTGGCTTGTTTTATCTTGTAGGTTGTGTATTGAATTTGTAATCGTTTTAATATCAAGAACACAGGAACAATGTTTTTTTTTTTTTTTAGCGTTCTTTTTCTGAGCAGATGGCCCCTGGTTGGACTACAGGGCTGGGTTGCTGTGGAGAGTAGAACACGGACATAAGCTGTGTCTGACAGTAGTGGCTTTGACTTCCCGGCCATCCCAAAGGACAAAGGCCCAGATAGATTTTCAGCTGTGTGACGAAAACAATATGAAAGGATACATGAGTCATTTCCTCCACTGACTGGTGTGTGTGTGTGTGTGTGTGTGTGTGTGTGTGTGTGTGTGTGTGTGTGTGAGATTGAGAGAGGGATGGCTATTCTTTATCAATCTGGGTGGTCCATTCAAAGGCTGACCTAAATCTTCTGAATTAAATCTATTCTTCATCAAACATATATCCCATCAGAAAATTGATATGTCACAGTTCAATTTCATTTAATTTACTAAATGCAGTAATACATTATATCATATTAAATCAAGCTTGCTCATGTAAAAGTTAAACATGTTAAATAAAAAGTTGTATATTTGTAACTGAGTTTCAAAGTTGATCTTGGATATGAAACTTTTAAGCTATTAAGCAATATTAAAGAAAAAAAGTCTTACTTAAGTAATTTTAATAACTTGACTAAATCCTACAAGCATACGAATTAACGATTACAGAAGTCAATGTTCATGGTGTTTGACCAAAATGCATTACTGGATGCTAGTTATAAGAACTATACAAACTTTATTCATTTATATTTACAGTGGGATGCATGTTTAATAACGATTGATAAAATTCAGTAGATTTAGGTCAGCCAATGAGTTGACCAATATTGATATAATACAGATTAGCCCTGCTCTCTCTCTCTCTCTCTCTCTCTCTCTCTCTCTCTTTCTAGCCATATGAAACAAAGCTACATCATGTTGGACATAAACGATCTGCTGCGCAACAGGATTTCAAAGTCACCCAGTGTTCCCTTGGCTGCTCAGCCTTCTTTAAACTCCTCTTGGGTCAGCTCTCTCTCTCTATATATTCCTGCAAAGCCATCTGATGAAGGATTATATCTGTGTTCATGCCTCAGCTGTTTTAAGGGAGACGTACCGGGACATTCAGACTCAACCTCAGTCTCAGTCTCCCTGCTCCCATTCATCACGAGTCTGCTGTGCACTAGGATGTAACTAACTAAGCTTTGCTCACTCACTGCAGGTTTGTGTGTGTGTGTGTGTGTGTGTGTGTGTGTGTGTGTGTGTGTGTGTGTGTGTGTGTGTGGATGGAGGCACTCAGTCACGGATCATACACTCATTCATGCAACAGCAGTCTGTAACAGTGGGGAATGGTGTAATGTAGCATAATCTAGAGACATTCTGTACTGTACAACAGTTTCATATTCGTACTTAAAAAAGCATTAATCATTGCTAATTTGTTCCTGATGTGTTGAATGCATAATATATGTATGTCTGTACTGTATTCACATGTACGCTGAAAGTGACCCGTATGGCCTCACTTACCTACTTACTCCTATTTTATCTATCTAATTCTCTCTCACTCTGTGTGTGCGTGTGTGTGTGTGTGTGAGAGAGGGAGAGTGTATGATTAAGCATTAGTCAGTAGGGGTTTGCCGGCTCCTGGAGTCCAGGGTGGGTGTGTGCTGGAACAGCTGTAAGTGTGAACGCTCCATGATCGGAGAAGATTGAACTAAAGAGCAGCAAATTACAGGCCTGGAGAAGCCTGTTGTCAGCTAAGAGATGAACAGTGTGTGTGTATGTGCATATGCATGTGTCTGTACATATCTGTCTGTGTGTGTGTGTGTGTCTGCGTGTGTGCGTGTGTGTGTGTGTGGCCCCCTGAAACACACACATGCACACACATGCACAGACACACACACACACACACACACACACACACACACAAACACACACACACACACACACACACACACACCCACACACACCCCCCCACACACACATACACACACACCCATCCACACACAGACCTACATGGAACACGTAGATATCTGCTACACATGATTTGTTTCTATGCACCTACACATCATATGAATATTATTCAGTTCAGTCCTCTTGATAAGTAACTCAGGCCATGCATGTGGCTAATAGTTGGGACTATAACATTGGTTCATTGGCAAAAAAAAATCCAGCTAATAATAACACTTGTTAATCTGCAATAACTGTAGTGTATACATAAAAAATCTGAGCTCAGACACATTAAATGTAAACAAGGTGTGCATGGACAGAATGTAAGGGAGCCGCTGTTTGTTGTAATGTATAGGGCTATGTACAACATAATATATTAGCAATATTAAATCTGGATGCCTTACTGTTCTGTGTTTGGAACAGGAGTAAGCTAATTTATGGAGGTAATAAACGAAACATAAGTTGAATTTAAACATTCTTGCCGTAAAACTTCAGTCCCAAAACAATGCAAGGTTTTATCATTATCACAATGGCATGTGACAGGACATAGCATTAGCCGTAACTCGTTTATGACATATTGAGGTCATTTTCTCATTGTTTACACAACATTGCGTGCAAAGACTTGGGTATCCCAGAGATCCAATTGCCCTCTGAGAGACAGGCCATGACTTTATGAATGTGCTCTTTGAGCGGCCAAGGCCGTAGACAGGCTGTATTTATCCAGTAATGGGAGTGATGCTACTTCAAACGGTCTCTGGGCTTTGAATTGATGTTATTATGTCCGGGTCTTAACTGAGTTGCACAGTCATGTCAGTGAACTAGAGGTGTACAGTGCCCTTAAATTATCATTTTGTATGTGTCTGTATGTGTGTTCATCATTCACATGCACAGGAAATCTGACTTCCTACAAGTCAGCAAATTCAAAAACAACCTTGCAGCCACATTTGACAGACCTCTGACAGACACATAAACAACTGAAAATGTACGACATGAGAAGACACATCAAAGAGATGAACAAAGCATTAAAACCCACAAGAACACGACAACACACTTAGACAAGCCACTAATGGACGCACACTAAACTCTACTCTCACACAGTCAGAGGCACCTCGGCACATATGTCCTTTCAAATGATTACCAAAACAGGCTGGAAACCAAAGACCCATTTACACTGACTTTATGTCACACTTCTGTGAAGAAAAAAAAGAAGAATAGAAAAGAAGAAGAAGACGTAGAAGGGGAAAAGGAGATGGACATTTCTTGCCCATCAGGGTTCGAAGTACTGTGTATTTAAATCTCGAGTATCTGGAGAAAACAAACAGTTGCGTCAGCGCCAAGGAGAATTCCGGGGCTCCGCACGCGAGAAGGGCGGATGATATACCAGAGAGGCTTCAGAGAGGCAGCTGCAGAGTATATGAGCGTAACATACTGTTCCCGCGCCGCCCCAATTTAAACACGATACTCCGGGGGCAATGTAAACAGAGCCTGGCACTGGACTCCTCACTCGCACTACATTACCGCTTGAGCGTGGCCGCGCTTCTTGATCTTGAGATCATGTTTCATATCCCTCGAAGAGGACTTGTGAGAGGAAAACGGACACATTTGGCATTGATGGTCCTCAAAGAGTTTTAAAAAGCGAACCCCTTTGTGAAGGATGTCACTTGTGTGTAGGTTAAGAAAGGTTTAGCATGGCTCGTTCCTGCACACTGTGTGCCAACACTTAGCATGTTGTGATGTAGAGTGCAATCCTAATTACTCCTGCCAGTGAAGGGCTTAAGCGAGAGGATACTGTAACAGATCTAAACATTAGCTGATAGCGATCGTCATTTAAGCACATCTTGATGGAATGGCTAAGCACATTAGCTGTACCAGTGTTACTTAAATCCAGAAATGTCTTTCAAAGAAAGCAGTAAATGGCAGCTATTTTTACTTTAAAAAGGCTCAGAGCTCTATTGAGGTGAAATGTATTTAGCTGACCTAATTGACCAAGTGAAATAACATGTTATCAACAGGACACTGACACTAATCTAGAAGTGTTCTAATAGCAATCAATTAGGCCTAAAACACACTGCAGTGTGGTAGGCTGCCAAGTTGACATTACAATGGATCCTCACTGTTCTAGAAAATACTTCAGAACAGTTTCTGTTCTGTGTCACTGTTTTGGTTCCAAGGTGACCCAGAGTGAATGACAGGGCAAAGGGTGGAGATAAATGATGCCATGTAATGCCATGCCCCTGAGGGTTGTTATCACACCCTATTGTGCCAAGCCAATGACCTTTCAAAGCCTGTGACATCAATACCTCTCAGGTGATTGATAGATGAGTTCCACTGTTGCCGATGAGGAGATTGTTCCAATGAGCACTTTCCTAATGACATGGGATCAACCTCGAGTCAGCCTGGAATCAAAACAGATGTAGCCTATCTGAGCGCTAGTGTAGCATTTTATTAGCGTGAACTTCTAAATCCCTTGCTCCTCAGCATTAGCCTAGCTGCCTATCATGAGGTAGCCATGGATCACTGAAAGCCCACATAAAGTGGTATTAAAAGATGACAGGGATTGCTGCCACTTCACAGTTAACCGAAAGTTCATGCCATTAGCTATTATTAGCATCATCTGACTCATGCTAACCACAAACATCTAGAAGTAAGGGGGTAAACGAAGGAGGGAAAGAACGTCTATTTAACCTGAGGTCCAGAGTTTGCAAATCAGTACAAGAGGAATACCTTGAGGCCAACTATCCAGATATATTTCCCTTTTCGCCTGGAATAAGAATTGGGAGAGCACCTGGTCTAGATGTTGGGTTTCAAAAATGTTTTATGAATATTCCATAGTAATTCATTCCTCAGAAGTCATTTTTTTTAAAAGCATGATCTATTTATTTAGTACACAATGCCACAGTGCATTTCAAGTGCAGAGTTTGAAATGATTTGTCATTCCATTTGTGAGGGAATCAGCCTGCGTACTTAAATGTTAAGCTTTCAACTTTAGTTTTGCAGTGTAATCCTAGCATCCCCTTGAAGTAAACAGAAAACTTGTGGACAGATGTTGTCATTTTGCTCTCAATCAGAGGGGCAGATTACAGACTAGGCCAGTGTGAGGGGAAGACAGATGAGACCTCTGCATTTGCGTTTCTGTCGATCTGTCTTACTGCCACCCTGCCCACACCTACACTTCTGGCAGGTCTGACAAGCCCTGTGTGTGGCTTGAATGTTTTCTCCAAAAGCCTCCAAGCCAGTGAGTTGGGGGTTGTGGTGATGGGGAGTGTGCGGGGTTCAGAATGACTGATTGCCTACTCACACGACAATGTGAAGCAGCCCCCCTAAATCATGTTTTCTTTTTAACCCCCTAGGAAAAAAAATGTAATTCTCTTCTTTTTTTCCGCTTTTTAAATTTGTGGGTGTCAGGCTACCACAAGAATGCTATACTGTAGGTGATGAGAGCTGTCCATGATGGATGGATATTTTTCCCTTCTCAGAAAGACAAAAACAAACGGACAAAGCTGTCGTCCAGTAGACCACCACTGCACAGTACACCGCTCCTGTAGCTTCCCTGTTGTGTGTGTTGGGGATAATTCATCAAAAGCTTACAGTGCCACCAGGGAAACTACTCATTCTCATCCTCCTGCCCCTCTGCCTCTGTGGGGTTTTTAACCCACAGCGGCTTCACTCTAAAACATTAGGGGCCTCAAGAGGCATCCACTGCCTCTGCCGTGCCCCGAGGGGCCCTGGCAACATGATGTCATTAAGCACCCGCGGATCCAGCCCAAACACACACACACACACACACACACACACACACACACACACACACACACACACACACACAAGCTCTCTCTAACACACACAAATATGCACATATACACACACACACACACAAGCTCTCTCTCTCCCTCTCTCTTTCACACACACACATACACACACACACACACAAGCTCTCTCAAACACACACAAATATGCACATACACACTCACACATGTAAACATTCACATGTTCTCACACATGTGCACACACACACATTCAGACACACTTACACACACACACCTTCCAAAATCCAGTGGCATTAATGGCAGCGTGTGCATGTTTACAGTAGAACACTTGAGACATACCTTCCTTTCTTCTGGCTCACAAATTATGCCTCCGGGCTGCTGAGCCCCTGCCAAGAAGTAGTCACGCAACGGGCTCGGCAGCGAAGAACTAGAGCATTCATTACTCCCACAAACTGTCCTCTGCCACTTCTCATTCAAGGCAATTATTCCCTTATGCGTTTGGAACACTCCTTCAGAAACAACCAACCCCCCCACCCTACCCCCTCTTTTCCTCCTCTCGCTCTCTCAGAATGATGTTTTGATTTTTTTTTATTGGGCAGGATTTCACTCTCTCACTCTTTCTCTCTCTTTCTCTGTCTCCACAGAGCAAGTCAGTTTGAATATGCCATACTGTTGAGCACTGATGTGAAAATATATTTAGTTTCATATGTCAAAGCCTTAGATATGTAACTTTTGAGAAAATGATATTAACTTAGATATGTAAAGTGTTTTAAACATTTTGCAAAATGTTACTAACTTATTCATGTTATTTACAGATAATACAGATCAACACAAAATCTTTGAACCAGATTCTAATGTTACACCTCTTTACAAACCGCCCCTTAAGCCCCTTCAAATTGTCGCTGTCTCAATAGGCAATTACTTCATTGTCTGTCATTGTCTCCCTAAATAAGCTGGGTGGCCCTTGCTGAGACCCAACTGACCAGAATAGCTGACCCTATCCATTAAATAATTAATGGATCTTGTTAGCGCTAGAATCAGCGTCCGTACCCTGGATTGGCAAGGAGCTCACTCTCTCCGTCTCTCTAGCTCTCTTTATCTCTCTTTCTCTCTCTCTCTCTCTCTCTCTCTCTCTCTCTCTGCGTGACAACTCCTGAGCACTCAGGCACAAGCAACTGGCAAGATGAGGCTTGGATGCAGGCCAATGGGTTCACGGTAGCTGATCCGTTTCATGTAATCAATTACTTGCTTGTAAAAGTCTTCCTGAATGCCTGCTCCCGACATGAAAGGCCTGTTTTTTAAACTTGTTTAAATCAGTAAAAAAAAATCCCATGCCGATGAGAGGAGTGCCTTGGCTGAGAGGACTTGGTGAATTTGCATTACTGGAAAAGCAAGAGAATCACTTTTTTTTTTTCTAGTATGAGGCAAAAGGAAAAACTTAAATCATAAGAGCCATAACGATGTCCTTCCGACTTTATGGATTTTGAGACAGTGTCAAAATGAATACATCATAGAAACAGCTGATTATTCAGGCACAGCTAAAACCTGAAACGAAAATAAAAAATAATTATCGCACAGTTGAACTTTCCATAGAAATGATACATTTGTTGCCATAAATTGATAACCAGGTAACTATTATATGGTTACCACAAACCGTGCAGTTTGCATATAAATATTCCATTATTGACATTGAGCAGTAAAGCCTATTTTTCCACCATGGTCACCACCTCTCATCCCAGATTGAAATGTAGGAGCGGAAAGGCACACTGAGGGGTCATCAGTTTGCCTGTCCGCTCCTACAGGGCTGAGTCGGCCCCTTGACCGTGATCGGAGTGGACAGACTCAAACATTGCTGTTGACCCAACAAAAGCTCCTCACTCTTCACAACAAGGCTGAGAAACGCAAAGCAACACCTCCCTGCACGGTGCCGTGCCACACCGCACCGCACCACGCCACGCCAGTCCTTACCATGCCTCACTCCCAGCTTAGTCTCTGCTGGTGCTGACACTCCAAGACGAGCTCCCCTGCTGCGTGTTTTTGGGTGGGGTGAGAGTTGGTGTGTGAGTGTGTGTGTGTGTTGGGAGGGGGTAATTCACTTATGGCCTTTTGTGATCTGAGGGCTTTGTTAACATGTGATCACTGAAGCGAGGTGGCACGAGAGGCCAGGCGTGGACAAAAGGGCGCATCACTCACGCCTTTGATGCGAATGACTAATGAGGACGACACTGTGTTAGGACGCGCTCATGTATCCAAGCTGCTCCTCTAGCTGCACTATCAAACAAATGAGAAGACGAGGATAGAAGGGGGGGCGGGCGGGGGAAGGGGGGGGGGGGGGGTCACAAGGTCAAAGAGAACCGTAATCTTGTAAAACGTTTAATGCAAGTGAACTTTAAAAGAATCATTACGGATGGTTCTCGAGTGAACAAACAAACAAACACTGGACCTTAATGATGCTCGGAGAAAAAGAAACAAAGCGATGCAATTCAAGTGGCACAAAATGAATAAACAAAGTTAGTATCTTCCATGCAGGGCGAACATGTCCTCATAGTCATGTTGAAACATAGTTGCCATGATAGATTCAATCAGCACACTAAGTACAAAAGACACAGCACTCCAACTTTGGACACTTGTTAAGACAGGCCATGGGCAGTCGCTCTCTACAAGAGTCCTTCAGAGACGGCCTCCCCAGTGAAGCATGTGCTGATCAAAGGGGATCTTTCTGGAAGAGACACCAACCACAGAGCAGGGTCAGCCATGTCAAAGAGGGAGATGGATCTCTTGTCCAGTTAGAACCGGGCTAACAGCTTATCTGAGAATGACCTCACACTTTCCTATGCATGCAATAATTTGCTGGGACTTTGCTTATTTATCTATATTCAATCCTATACATCAGTGATACATGATTTACACAGTATTTGTGATAATGTAAGCATGAATTTAACAAAAACTTTAATAAAGGAAACTGCTAGTTTAAAGTAGGGGTTTCTTCATGTTTTCATGTAATTATGTTAATGCTGTGGTAAATAAAACCAAGTACAGCATTATCAAATGTGTGATATACAACACTTGTAAAGGGTGCTTTAATAACTGCTATATAATGCTGCATACAGTATATATATATTATCCATTGGATGAATATTCATTCATGAGTGAAGTAAACAATGTTCACATAGGGGGACATACATCCCTGCAAACGCGTGATGAAAAGGTCACGCGTGCAACTTCTGACATATGAAATCTTCCTCCCCTTTCAAATGTTCCTCAGGGCAGCTAAACTGCAGAGAGGCCAGGGGCCACCCGCTACCCTGCACAACGCCACCCTCCCGTCACAGTCAATGCACCCCACACACTCATAAGCACAATGGCATACAGCTCACAGCAGCCCCACACCCTACATCAGGATGCAGGGAAGACTGGAACACGCACACCAGTCTACCTTCATACAATTGCAAATACTGACAGGTCTGTTGGCAGAAAGAACAGGTATACCATTGTGCTGCCAAATTAAAGGTCAAGAGAAAAGTCCTTTGTTTGTGATGTATGCGCTATATATACTCCAATTTGCTTGAAATATTCCTTGCAAGACAACTTCATATATATTTATATAGGGTCACAGGCTTTTTTATATAATCTCATACATCATACAGAACAGTGATTCTGATGCTAATTTAGAAATAAAAAATGATCAAATTTTCCATATTATTCACATTATGACAAAACTATGTGACTATGATTTGGTACCGCTCCCAGAAGCATCAATGCAACATCACGTTAGGCTCTGATATCTTTTTGAAATATCGCCTTATGCAAGCCACCATTGAAAAAATATTTCCTCTTTGCCTTGTTGAGCTGTAAGACACTGGTGATCTCAGCTATATTCTAATTCTGTCCCTCTTAAGCAATGCAAACAAAACATCTCAAATCCAAAAAACATATGCAAAGAGGAACTGAGACCTACAAAAACGGGGGCAACATCAGGATCAACATATGATGCAACCACTAGCAACTTCAAGCACTGTGACTTGATCTGCTCTGACAAATAGCAAAGCATGGAAGCCCACATGGATCATTTTTTCAGCGCACTCTGATGTAACAAACACACTGAAGCCCATTTTCCCGTAGCCTATTTGGTTATCTGAGAATTCGAGTGCTTTAATAAAGGGATTAGATGCAGCGTGGGGAAGCACATTAAGTTATCCCTTAATATCCTTTATCCACAGTCGTGTCCAAATGGCCGATCGCTAATGTGGCAACAAACGGCCGACCCACATGGACGGAAATCACTTGTTGATGAGATTTAACAAAAGCCCATTACCACTGCTTGTCATATTCCTCTATATACCACCCAAAGAAACTCTGACCATAGTAATGAATGCTGTGTTTGTTTCAAGGGCTGTCAGCAGTGTAGTCCCTATGACCCAGCACTTTCTGCAGACTAGGGCAGAGGGGAGACGAGGGTCGTGACACAACGGTGAACTTTCGAAAGCGGACCCGGATGGGCGTTCTGACGTGGGTGTGACGCACGAGGATAGGGGCCACTGCATTGGCTCTTCCCCATTTCAGGGCCCATATTTAGAGGCAAGCCAGCCACGTAGAGATCAGCAGGGCCGACATTGCAGACACCTCTTGCCCAAGTGTGTTTCCTCCCCGCCGGACCCAGACACGGACGCTTGTGAAAGACAGAGACATGCACCTCGAGCACCCAGAAGTCATGACACCGTCAGCACCTGAACTTGAGCCCCCAACAGCGATCTATGATCCTGACTCATCAAAATACACCTCATGAAGTATGGCGCATTTAACACAATTGCTTATTCTTCCCACAATGTTTGTATATCTATGTTGAAGCTAGATATTACACAACAAAATTGAATGCACTATGTGCAATCTATGTTTTCCTAGAATTGTTTGTTGAAGTTTCGTGTAATATGACCACTGATGCAATAGGGGTAGTTTAAGTGTAAATGAAGTGAAGCGTTACGAAAGGTATTTTAACACTGCAGGCCTTGATGGAGCCCAGACCAGACAAGGACAGGCTTCCACAGATGGCTACTGTGAAACACATGTAATAGGGTGGTTAAAATAAGCATGAAATGTGATAGAGCTGAGGAGGCCACAACCATTTTGATTCAGCGTGTGATGTACTAAGAGTGTGATTGACCTCGCTACATTGCATTAACACATGGCACTGAAGGCTCTATTTTGATATATGTGTGTGTGTGTGTGTGTGTGTGTGTGTGTGTGTGTGTGTGTGTGTGTCTGTGTTCACATGCCATGCACTCACACCTGTGTGTGAAAGAATGAGTGTAGAGTGTTGGCCTGACAGAGAGAGAGTCTGTGAGTTAGGGTGTATATATATGTGTTCCAGTGTGCGTTGCCCTGTGTAAATGCCTAGGTGTGTACGTGAGCATTACTGTACACTGTCTGCCATCACTCTGGTTTAAGTTAAGTAGTGTGTGTATGTGTGTTTGTGTATGTGTATGTTGTGTAATTGCATGTAAGTACACGCGTGCATGTGTGTGTGTGTGTGTGTGTGCTTGTGTGTGTGTGCATGATAGTAAGTGTGCGTGTTTGTGTGTGTGTGTGTGTGCATAAGAGTAAGTGTGTGTGGGTGTGTATGTGTGTGTGTGTGTGTGTGCTTTCTGAAGTGGGTGGCTCGCGTTTCGTGGACTGGCGGAGTATCGCTCTCTCACACCATATCTCTCTGGTGGCGCGGCTGTCAACGCAAGCACATAACAGACAGGACAGACAGGGCAGAGACAGAGAGTGTCCTACTCAGACTAAACATTTGATGCAGAGTGATTAAGCAGACAGAAAAGATCTGTCAACCTTTAATATACACACACACACACACACACACACACACACACACACACACACACACACACACACATACAAATGGATGCACACCTGCACACTCACTAACACACAAATAGAGATCACAACCCTGACAAGTAGTTCTCTTTCTTTTGGAACGCATTTTGAGCCCATCACACACACCCAACACGCACTCACACACACACACCTTATGGTGAATGACTTCTCAGATACATTACGCCTGCCTCATAGAAATATCCATAAAATCCATTCCCTCCTCTTACTGTCTGTTCCCATGCTCTGACAAAAGGAAGCACTGAATGATATATGTGTTTGATGTTCAAAAGTAGGTAGGGCCCGGGCCTAGTGGCCCTACCAGTTCTACAGTCCATGCATACATTCATACACACATTATACCATGTCTCTCACATCTAAACACCAAACATGTAGTCAACACACCCCCCCCCACACACACACACACACACACACTCTCTCTCTCTCTCACACATTCATACACACATACACACTTGGCCTCTCACATCTTAACACCAAACATGTGGTCCACACACACACACACACACACACACACACACACATGCACACGCACACACACTTTCTCTCTATCTCTCTCTCACACGATCATACACACACACAGGGCCAACTGGACCTCCACAAAGACAGGGCCAACTGGACCTCCACATAGACAGGGCCAACTGGACCTCCACAAAGACAGGGCCAACTGGACCTCCACATAGACAGGGCCAACTGGACCTCCACAGAGACAGGGCCAACTGGACCTCCACATAGACAGGGCCAACTGGACCTCCATATTGTTCTCCCAAACTCCTCTAATCCAGTTTTCCAATGCTGGAACCACGCTCAACCAGTGACATGCACAAGCACTCTCTCTCTCTCTCACACACTCCATAAATACTCTCAATACCATCACGTGCATCCATCTTCACAAATCTCTGCGATGTCTTTATGACACTGTTTGCTATTTTGAAGTCTCCATCGGCTAGGCCTGCAGCCTGAGAGCCGTCGGCGGTGATGAAGGGCCTGGCAGGATCTGTGGTGATCGAGATACGCAAGGCAAGATAGCCGACTGGCCGGAGCTTAATTTTATCTCTCCTCCTCACTGTCAGGTCGGGTTTCACGACTGAGGCCCTGGCCTTTCAACACACCGAAGCCTCTCTGGGAGAGAGTGAGAGACAGAGAGAGAGTGAGGGAGAGAGAGAGAGAGAAAGAGTGAGAGACAGAGAGAGTGAGGGAGAGAGAGATGGGAAGGGGAAGTGTGATGGAGGCGTACTGATCCTGCTCTCTTCTCTTCTGCACACACACACACACACACAGACACACACACTCACATGAACACACTGACCAGACATCCACTCTCAACCCCTCAGATAGACTGTAGAGTAAGAACTCAGCATTACAAACACCTTACGGTAAAAAACTGACTGGCAGCAGCACTGTAAAATTAATCAATTAATTCAACAACTTTACAAGTTTTAGTCGGTTGGCCGTACTCAGTTTGTTGTACCAATTTGTACTCAGTTTGCATTTACATTTACATTTTTCTGCCCTACTCAAGTATGAGTCAACCAAGAATTCACTAAAGCAGAGAGGTAAGCAGGAAAACAGACACTCACAGTACAATCTGTAATTATGTACTTAAACAGACTCTAATGCCATTGTAACACAGTCTGCTGTCAAAGCCTGTGGTCTGAATACCCTGTTTTTCTGGTTTCAGTATGAGTACCACTCAATGCCTGAGCAGACTGAGGAGTCTACATAATAGAGTGGGTCTGACAAAGCAGACAGGACTGGACAGCAGTGGGCTACATCAGACTGACACTGGTCCTGCCCAGACATACGAATGAAACTCTTGGTGGACCTCAGGGTGGACCTTTTCAATGAGTACCAGACAGAGGACTCTTCATAGCATAATGTGATGGGTGACCACAGGGGAACTGTCATTTGACTGGACAAGGCTAGAGCGCTAAGCTAAATCCTCTAATTTGGTTGCTAACAAAGTGATGGCTTAACAGTGAAGGATTCACAGGATTCCTTTGACAGTCATGAATGGCCATTCTCACGCTGGTATACCCCTATATGGTTTTGCAGGTTCAGTTGCTATGAAGATTCACTGCTTTTTGTATGTATTTCTGTGCAGTGTCTCTACACATTGGAATTTTGGCTGCCTTACTACAATGAGTGCTACAATCACCCAAACAGTTGGCACAACAACAACATCTCAAACAGGAAAGAAAAGCTTTACAGCAATAACAGGAATGAGGAACAAAAGCAATTCCGCACACCCACAAAGGTCTGTCTTTCTAAACGTAGAATGATCTGATCTGTGGGCTTCCCTTGGCTCAGGCTGCAGTCTCCAGAGCACCTTTCAGAAGCCCTTAGTAAGTTAGCGGGGATCAGATGCATTCAGATAGCGAGGCCTGCACTTTATTAGTCTTCTTATCCCTCCTAAACCCCCACCACCCCACCGCCGCCACCACCAACCCCAACACCCACCCCCTTCACCCCACAACCAAACATCCCAACCCACCCCAGCCAAGCTGGGCCCTGCTTCAGTCCTCAACATCTGATGTTCATCACCAGTCTATTGATTTCCACTCCCCGGCTCCGAGCGCTCACACGGCCGGGCGGTATTAGCGGGGGATATCTTATAACAGGAAAGACAGGGTGAAAAAATGAAAGAAAAGAAAAGAAGAAAAAAGAGAGAGAGAGGGACAGGCTCCTTCACATCCTGGAGATATGGTGGTGGCTCTGTGCTGGACAATGAGCGGTTGTGGCCCTGGGCAGCCTCCTGGGTCTGGCTCTGGCTCTGTGTGTGTGTGTGTGTGTGTGTGTGTGTGTGTGTGTGTGTGTGTGTGTGCGTGTGTGTCATGAAGCAATTCCACCTAGAAGATGTCACTGTCTTTGAATAGATCCGGACCTAATAACCCTGAACACTAAACAGTATTTTATATTTTAATTATTAATAATTATTGAATATTATTTTTTGTTGACTAGAATTTTATTTTTGAAAATTTGCTAGAAACTTTTTTTTTCTTAACTACTAAATTCCATTTCAGTGAGCTTTACGTACTAGATATTGTATGACAACTTTAAGTACCTTGGTACCTGGAATATAATTGGATGTCAGTGTGATTTAATATAGACAATGCAGATTAGTGGTTCCAGGTTTGTGGTCTACATGACACCACTAATATATTGAATGCTATTAGATATGTGGCTATTACAATCAACTCTTACTCTTACAAATGGGGCAGATATACTGGTACTGTAACACAAAATAACACACACATGCACACACACACACACACACACACACAGACACACAGACACACA
>NC_137915.1:19103432-19120932 GCF_963457725.1 Sprattus sprattus | reverse complement strand
GGGGGTTACACATACAAGAGAAAGCTAAAAAGACAGAAAGAAAAAAGAAGGAAAAAGAGAGAGAGAGAGTGAGTGTGTTTGTGTGTGTGTGTGTGTGTGTGTGTGTGTGTGTGTGTGTGTGTGTGTGTGTGTGTGAGAGAGAGAGATGAACATGTTTCAGAGAGAGGATTTTGCTGCTGTCATTTAAAAGCCAGCTCTAATTTGGTCCCTGGAGCGCACTCTCTCTCTCTCTCTCTCTGTTTGTGTGTGTGTGTGTGTGTGTGTGTGTGTGTGTGTGTGTGTGTGTGTGTGTGCGAGTGTGTGCATGTGTGTGTTTCAGGGGGCCACAGAGGCTGCTAGCTGCAAAATGTTTTTAGGTGTTTTCATGAAGTGCTCACTTAATAATTGAGAGGAATCAGGGGCGGGTGCTAACAGGGGTACTCCAACTGAGGGTAGTGTGGAGAGACAGACACGGACACGGAAAGAGATAGCTTCACTTATGCGCTCCCGCACAGTAAGCCACACTTTCACACCAGAGAATACAAACACAGAAATAGCCCAGGGAAGCAACCAAAGGATTGATAATCGAGCTTTTGTTTTTATGTAAGATGTTTAATTCAGAGTCATGCAAGCATGAGTAACACATGGGAAGATTTGTCATGTGGCCTCTATCTCTGTGTAAATGCATAAGTATGTATGTATATATGTATGCTCATGTGTGTGTGTGTGTGTGTGTGTGTGTGTGTGAGAGAGTGTGTGTGTGTGTGTGTGTGTGTGTGTGTGTGTGAGAGAGTGTGTGTGCGTGTGTGTTTGCGTGTGTGTCTCTGTGTGTGTGTGTGTGTGTGTGTGTGTGTGTGTGTGTGTGTGTGTGTGTGTTTTGATCTAGTATGAGTGAAGCTAATATCCATACATCCATACTTAGTTCATTTTACCCACAGCATATCAAAGATTGAGGAACAGCCTGAGGCAAGTGAGCAGAGAGGATCACAGGCCCCCCCCCCCCCCCCCCCATTCTCCATGGCCCACAAACCGCGCTGCAGCTTTTCAGCCGACATCTCAAGCACTTAACGGTCTCCACTCTTAATTGTTTCATGAACATTAACATGGCAAGAAGAAAGGCCCTCTTTCAACTCATGTCTTCCCTTTTAGGCTGTGGAGACGAGAAGGAGAGGGATAGAGCAGTAGCCAAGCCTTATTTAAATTAAAATAAACATTTTATGAGTTTTATTTGTGTATTTATGAAGGGCCTGTAGGCATGCAGTTCTGGTGCCTCATACAGGAATCACATGTTCATGAGTTCCACCTTGAGAGTGATAAACCATCTTAGAATTCCTATAATGCATTGAATTGACTTGAAAAATGGTTTGGCAATATCTCCAATGTCATAGATTGTTAACACATCTTAGCGCTCTATTCAAAATCACAAGTCTTGTACGCCAAAACATTATAAGCTTGCATACTTGAAGGCAACAAAAAACTACCAACTGTCAAAAGTGTAAGAATATTTACTAGCTCCAGTTCTAGAACTTTCCTTAATTCTAACCATGTTCTGCCCAGATGTGTATATTCTTCATGTTGTTTCTGCCTGGTCAAACTCTTACGTGCCACTATTACCTTGTTTATGGTACTGCCACTATATATCAGACTGTTGTTGTGGATAATTATAGCAGTATGCCTGGGCTGTAATATACCCAGTGGGCTTTGTTGTTAGTACTGTTATTGTATTGTCACCACAGTGGTGTTAGCCTTGGACTATCCGTACAAATGAGAAATGGTAATGACACAGGAAGATGACTATTTATGTGTTTGAAGAACACCGGTTTGCGGTATAAATCAAAGGGAAGTGAAGACATTGGAAAACACCATCTCCAGAAATCCTCACAGTAGGCAAAAATATCAGCTCTTATGATCACTGCTATTCACAAAAAAACTAGCTTTTATGTCCTGGGTGAATTGCTACACAACTGTATGTTAATTATAGGTTTACCCGGACACCTATGATAACAAATGCTGAAAATGACAGATGTCTAGTGAACAAAGCATTAACAAACAAACTCTGCTCTCTTCATTATGTTTCCTTACACATTCCATCATTACTTTACTATCTATCTATCTAACTAACTAACCCAATAATTACAGTTATATCGCCTGCTAACTGCCTCCTTTCACTCCGTACTCCTTACACGATATAACTGTAATTACTGGGTTAGTTAGTTAGTTAGATAGATAGATCAGTACTAAATAGAAAGCAGGGGTTTGACACGCTTAGCCATTAAATGTCAGAGAGCTGGGCCTTACCGTGGAAGAAGCTCTTGACCCTGAGATAGCTGACGCTGAGGCGCAGGACGGAGAGTTTATCCAGTTTGGTGATGATGTCGGGGGAGAACGGCAGCAGGCTGGCCAGCCGGTCCAGCTCCGCATTCAGCCGGTCCCTGTGCCGCTTGGACGGGTTGGTCTTCTCGTTCACCGGCACCGATTTCCTGGAAAACAGTGTGAGTCAGAAAACTAACCTTCAAATGTTCTACAGTGTGTTTGATTGGCACTTCACTGATTCAGTGAAAAGGTGTTGACAGGAGGAGTCGATTACTGGGGAGAAAGGTCACGACTTTAACACAGAAGTTGAAGGGGAGGTTACGAGATTTCAAGCTCTGCTGGACGATGATCTGGGCTTATGTCCATCCCCACCTGTATGCTTGAAAGCACGGTATGATAGTTTTTTTATCGCATCTATGAAGTGAATTAATCTGCCTGTGAAAATCTCTCTATTTTGCCTTTACAGAAACTCACAGATAAACTTCCACAAAAGATGAAACTTTTAGTTTTGACATGGAAATTGAATGAAGACAACCTAGTATGTCGCCAAGGCAATATATAATCTGAGATTGACTGTCCACGTAAACACTGTGATATAAACACTACTGCTTCTCCCCGGGCCAAACTGCTGACCCCAGAGCAGGTCAAATCCCCTCCGATAGGCACAAGCCCCTTTTGCCAATCCTGTCCTCAAATCTCTCTGAGGGCAAACTCTCTGACTGCTGTAACAGGTGCCTGAACTCAGAACAGCTTCCCTGGGCGGCTATCCACTGACGCACTCAGGCAGGGACTGCAACAGGAACAGCCCCAGTAGTCCGCGGTTCCTCCTCCCCCCACCTTCTCTCTCTTTCTCTCTCTCAGTGGTGACCCAGGGAGGCTGCCTATGGATGTGGGGTGGAGGGGGAAGAGTCTGATTTCTTCCACATGGACGTCGCCTCGCGTCGCATCTTTAAATAAACCCCCTCGGAGTGGCACAGGCGTCATTCGCTGGCCCCCGAGAAGTGTCCCCCAAAGTCACAGGACAGGGCCCCGTTTCCCTGGCGCTGCATTTAACAAACTGAACACACTGAAGCGAGCAAGTTATCTGCAAGTTGGTTGATATAATATCCACAAGGCCATGCCTGTCCAGAAAATGTTGGGTGAACTCTGTTCCATTAGGGACCTTTTAGGGAGTACTTTTACTAGTTTTGGTGTGATGTATGAAAAAAGGCACACTGGTCAAAACGTGCATGTAATTGTAAAGAATGCTATGTAGTGTCTCTATTATCAAGACAGATCTTTGAAAAATTGGAGGACAGAGCCAGTGACCTTGGAATTCTCGGAAGAGACACCCTACCCACCCAAAAACAACCAAAAGAAAACGCTGACATTATTTACTCCCAAACTGTTTCAAAAGGTAGCAGAGGATTTTGAATACACAGCGTGTCTCTCATACACTGAGTCCTGGAGTCCTTCAGTTCATCATTAAAGACTTCCAAACTATCTGATTACTCAAAGGCTGCAGTAGCTGAGATAAACCACATGATCGACAGATTAAATTACAAGTATTTTCTCCCTTCCTCACAAATGTTTGCATCCAAAATTCACGGAGGCAGGACTTAAAAGAGCCTGTGTAGTGTTTCAATTTCATTACTCACCTAACCTTTCAGAAATTTTTAGAAAGTGTAGCAGCACTGATAATAATACTAATACTACTACTAATAATAAACATATATCAGACAGGCTTGAGTACTCCCGCATGAATAAATCATTGCTTGTGGTTTTAGATAGTTCAAAAGATTAAGTTGTTTTTGAAGGTATGTTTTTATTCTTCTCCGTAGTCGGAAGAAGTAGCATTAATTACTGGTAAGAACTAACATTTCGCATATTTTTATATTACATATCCGGTTCATGTGTCACGAAAACTTTTTAAACTTGTCAACTTATGGGAGGATGCGTCCAATTCAACATCGGTCACTTCTCATCGCTATATCATTTCAACCAAACAGTTTGTTCCATAAACATATATCATACTCAACTGTTTTTGAACCGGTTTCCGTCTTTTCCTACCGGCATACATGCAGTCTCCGGGTGGTATCATGGTGTGGCGCTCCTTGTATGTAACAGGTGCGCTGAAAAGACACGCAAATGCCATGTTTTGTAAAGACATGATATTTCACAGAAAAGCGTCAAGTCCTAAACTGTAGCTGTAATTTAGAAACTGGGGACATCAATGAAGACTTTGCAATTGCAATAAATTGTAACTTAGGGGTCGGAATAAAAGAAAACATAATAATGTAAATTAAGAATATTGAAACTCTCGGGGTTTAAAGTAAGTCACTGTTGCACCATGCGGTTGTTGTTTACAGTGAGGAGCCAATCGCTGAAAAGCTTCGAAAAGCGCTTGACCCACAATAAGCAAACAAGTAAAGCATAAGGCTTCAAAATTATTCCACATAGTTAGCATGAACAAAATAACAAAATAAACTTACCAGGATTCCCTGTCAGAAATTCTAAGTTCCAGTATAATGGCAATATTGGGTATCAATTGACAAGGAGAAATGATAGATGTTTATGGTTGCATAAATGGAGACTTATTCCAGAGGAGCGAGCCAGAGAAAGTCAAGCAACTCCAAACTGATGTTTTCATCAGTTTGCAATGCTCGAGGCAGATGTGGTTGATGCTTTATACCCAATTGAGTCGCCGCTCACTTCCTCGCGTTTCAGGTGGCAGATTCCTCCGAATGACAAGTCGAGCTCTTCGCACGCAATTCTGCCTCACAAACTGCGCGCGCGCGTTACGCACACACACACACACACACACGCACGCACGCTTCTGTTTTTTTTTTTTGTAAGAGCAGAGCAAGGGGAGGGATCACACGCAAATCTCTCCTCTACAAATCTCCTATGAAGTCGAATTTACAGGGAGTTACTCTTCGGTGTCCGACGCTTCGTTTAATATGGATCGGATATTTTGGACCACCATTTCATTGAAAACGTATCAACTTTGTGTTTTATAAATCTAGCACCATGCCTGGAAGACCCCAATACGGATTGCTCGGATGACTTTTTACTTTGAGTAGGGGTGAAGCCTTTGTGCCGATGGTGCGTTTGAAGGTTAAAAATAGAACCTGCCTCTGGATGTCATTGTTTTATTAATAGCACCAATTAATACGACATTAAACGATTAATTTACGGTTGTTTTAAGATGGCGGAAATCTATGCGTTGGAAATCTAAATAAATCCCTCGGCTCCTTCGTAGGTCGTGATCTACATTAGACTATGTAGGCAAATCCTTTTAGATGGGTTCAGTTGGCGGTCAGCTTTTCCTTCCGACAGATGCTGTGTGATTTTGTATCCTAAATAAATAGATGCGTGGCCTTTTCATTTACTCAACATAATCTTTGAGAAAAAAAATCCTGCTAGATTGTATCCACTAATAGCCTATTCACTTGTCTTTCAATCGGAACAGCGGGACGGGTAGGGTCGAGTCGAACTCAAAAGTTAGAAGCAAAGCGAACCCGGTGAACGTGTTTTGCCATTATGTAGCGATATATGAGTCTCATTGTATCATGCTTTCTATTGTTGACTGCCTGCGATAGAATCAGAAACTTTCCACAGGGCTGCATTCATATTCATTATTATTTCACATGCTCACACCTTTACTTTCTGTCTGTAGACTGTGTTAACTTTACAAGTATAATTGCACACTTTTGCAACTTATTTCTTCCCCATAATGATCAAATGATTGACATGGCTAGTATGTGCTTAAAGATGTTGCAAACACAACTGTAAATCTGCATGAGTTTTGCATTTTCAGGGTATAATTCCAATATGTGTGCCTAAATCAGTGGGCTTCCACAAGTCCTCCACGAGCAAGCCGGTGAAGATCCCTTGCAAGAGTTGGTTAATGCAAGGAAAATACAATCAGAAGGGTGGTCCTCTTGGAAACAGTTAAATGTAGGATGTTTATAATTGTTTGTTTCTGTGTGTGTGTGTGAGGCCACACACACAAACACACACACACACACACTCTTAACTGCTATTCCCATCCCTGCATATTTCATTGCTGAGAGGAAGATGAGACCGTGGCGGGGTTCATGAAATAATGATTTACAGCAGGAGGTGCCAGAGCGTGATACCTGTCTCCCTCACTCAGATCAGGCCCCTCAGATCAGCGGCCACAGCCCCAAGGCTGCAACAACAAGAGCATCACAGGCAAGGTAAGACAAGGGATGGGAAGTGCACGTGTGCCACAAAGGCCGTATCAACACAAGCACAGGGACTGTGTACTTTACTGCGCTGTAATGAAACATTCGCAATGAAAAACATTTGTTTTGGGCAGAGTCTTGTCCTGATCTAGCTCCGCTCCTGTAGATCCATTCAACTGTGGGTTTCTCTCTTGATTTCAGCAAGCAAGGGCCACGAGCGAATCAGAAAAAGTAGCAGAAAGAGGCTGCTTCACTGCCACAAGATCATTTGAGAGAGAATGTGCCGTGTAGCGAGATGGAAGTCGACCATAGAGCAAATCTGCTGCAGATTATGGACAAGCCTGTTCCATTGTCAGCTCTCTTACTGAATGAACTGAACTGTTTAGTTGCAATAAAAGTTATATTATTTTTCTGTTAATAGATTAACCCTTACATTTGTGGTGAATGTGTAGTTTCCATGGCATACTATGTCACAAAAGATGTCTCGCCCTTTTTTGGTGAAGCTGTGTATTATTGCAGCTGAATGGCATTGCATGCATCGCATGGCACTTCACCGATACCTGATGCATTATTAAGGGCAATATTTTGATCACTCTCCACCTCAGTCAGGCACAATTTAGATCAGAACCACTGCCTCTGAGTGACTCGCAGTCAGGGAGCTGACAGCATCGCCCCCACCCCCTTGACACTCCCCCCCCCACCCCCCCCCCCCACCCCCCCCACACACACACACACACACACTACCCTGCTTCACTTGGCATGCTGTAACATCAGCTCGGGATAGAGTTCTGGTGTTTTGACAGATCAAGTGGCGAACTCCACAACAACGTCTTTTGCTGCTGCAGGAGCCGTGGTTTGTGTCAGCACAAATCCCATTGCATCCCTATCCATAGTCTTCTGAAGATTAGCCTCAACTTAAGCATCGATAAGCTCTCCTGTGACCGTGGCCAGGCTAAGCCTTCGCACGCAACCTGCCTACAGTTAGCGGCTAGCGAGCCCTGTGGATGACAGTGTGCTGCCATTGGTTAATTTGCCTGTGGGGCCGGCCTGCTAACAGCATCCACTTTCAGAGAGTCAGTGTTATCTCCCTGTCATTGATAAAGCCCTCTGTTTGCAAACAAATTAAATCCAGATCATTTCATGGGAGGCAACAGCTTTAAAGCTTACAGTAAAACATATACTGAAAGCCATGTGTGGTCTATTGTAAAAGTTTCTGTTGATAGCAGATTCTGTCTCTTAAGGGGTGAGAGGGCTGGAATTGTGTTGCATCAGGCAATCAGTAAGACTTTTTTTCAGGATATGAGTGGAAATAAAACAGAAATAAGTTCTAGCCTACATTCACACCCACACACAACACACACACACATACACACACACACACACACACACACACACACACACACACACACACACACACACACACACACACACACACACACACACACACACACACACACACACACACACACACAAATGTGCTGTGAAGCTGTGATGAGGATGGGCTAAGTGTGGTGGTGCTGCATTGACCTGGTTTAACATGGGCAGGATCCTCACATGACCCTCCCACAGAAGGGCCGTGGGCAGTCATCTGGGATTTCAAGAGGAAAACAGAGTAATCCAGATTGACATGGGGGTGGTGGTGGGGGGTAGGGGTCGGTGGGTGAAGCAATGGGGGCAGGGGCAGAGGGTGGTAAGGGGTCACAATGATAATTCACAAGCTTCTCCATGCCTTGAGTTTTAGGGATGGGGGGGTGGGACGAGAACTGATGACTCAGTGGTGGAATGTTTTCTGCTCACAGAGCCTCGGATGCATGACCACACATGGGGCGTACCAGGCCTATTTGACGCCTCTGTGGCTACATGGGTCATGACAGTGATAACGCTGAGATTGCTCCGAGGAAGCATTTTTTCAGTGTTGTGGGGAATTTCTCTTGGGCTCAGATCAGTTCCGCAAACTGTACAATCCTGAGACATATGCTCATGGTTGTTTGATTCATATTACAGTAATGTTATCAATATTTTACTCCTATCCATATCTAGTCAAAGTCTATTATTTCATAGCGTGAGGACTCACACTGTATCATACTGTGTATACTAAAACTTGAGAGGACTTGTAGATGGACGCTGCATATAAATACTCACATTGATTTAACTCTGGGTCTCAGTGTGTACTCAGCATGACCTCATGTTCACTCACTCTTCCGTCACTTGACAGCCATATGGCTTTATAAATATATAATCTGATAAATAGAAAATAAATACAGGCGTTTGCAATCATTCATAATTGGGCAAAAATATGCAAAGCGTAAAGTTGTAAAGCTGTGCAAATATAGGTCAGCAAGTTCATCAGCCCCGCAGGCAAACACTCATTCTGGAATTCTTAAATAGGGCAATATCTAAAAAAAGCGGTGCCCTCTTTGCCATTGACCACTGATACAGTGATGACAAGACGTTGATGTCTGATGTCATTCTGTGTATTAACAGATAAAGACGTAGATTTTGTTCTTTCACTGACGTTAGTTCTCTGATTTGAATTTCTGAATTTCTGAAACCTTACTGTCCATTCTAGTGGGCTAATCCTCATATGTTCTGCATGCATGCGCACTGTGTTTTTCAGCTTGGAATGAAGGCGTCACTAAAGACCCAGAGTTCTGATCACAGTAGCAAGAAAGACATGTATGTGCTAGCTTGCCAGCAAACTCACAGATACACATGTTTAAGGTTTATGCACATGTGCACACACACACACACACACACACACACACACACACACACACACACACACACACACACACACACACACACACACACACACACACACACTGAACATGTGATGGGAGTAAAAAAGGGACAGTGAAGGGATAGGGAGAGAATAAAAGAAAGAAGCAAAGAGAGAGAGAGTGTGTGTGTGTGTGTGTGTGTGCACATGCGTGTGTGTGTGTGTGCCCATTCACATTGCATACTATGTGGAGCCACACAGAGAAAGAGAGAAAGAGAAACATGCAAGAAAGAGAAAAAGAGAGAGAAAGAAGCATTGATCAAAGAGTCACACTGGGAAATCCTGACATAGACATGTGCCAGATCAGCATACATCAGAATTAACAGTGTCTCGGTCATAGAGACACGTCGGAGGTCCATCATCCTAAGTGGGCTTTCTCCGTAGCAGAGACATTTATTTTCTCACCGGAGATAACAATTGAACAACAATTAAAAACAAATAAAAGTTGAACAGAATTGAAATAGCACTAATTGAATATCAAACTGAGGCTTAAGCACACTTTACTTACTACACTACTGTACTTACTTCAGACCTGACTCCATGCTTTTCTGAATCAGAAAATCATAAAGGATTGAATCAATTATTGTTGAACAGACTCTACACAAGCGTTTCACAGCTGAAGGAGAGTTAATCAGTCTTTGACTGGATGTACAAGTTGATCATGGTACCTGTATCCTCACCTATATACTTTTGTATGGTCAGTGGATACACACACACGCAAAAACACCCACATAAATGAATTCCTTGGTAAGCCCAAAGGATTCAATACATTTTCAAAACATCCAAAACTAATCTCGCAAAGGGATAGTTGTGTCCTCATTAGAACACATGTCACAGAAACCATCTAATTTACTCCAAATGTATCCTGCCTGTCAGTGGGTACTGCCCCTGAATGAATAAAGGGATAATGAGTCTGTCTAAGTGTATCCTGGAAGCAAATGCCTTTAACACTGAGTAATCACCCTCATTCAACAACAGGGGCCATTGACATAAAGGATGAATCACAGGGAGAAGAAGCTATGGCACAGAATGGAAACTGTCTTTGTGAAGTGTCTGTCTGTCTTGTGTCTTTATTTGAAGCTACTTTGAGCATTTAGTCATTTTGGTCATGCTTGGAAATACATTCAGATTTCCTTTACGGGCACTGAGTAATGCATAAGCTAACCAAGTCTAAAGTAAAAAACATTTAATTCAACATGAGCATCAGGCACCGGCATTAAGTAATATGAAGTGCGTACATTTTTGCTTTGCTCCGTGTAATACCTTTGTACTCCTGCAAAAAGTAAAGTTTTTTCTGGATGAAACAAATCAATAGACTTCTCTGTACTACTTCTAAATATGTCAACCATGACCCTCAGAGTTATGAGTTTCTTAATTAAAGAATTCTCACCTTTTTAAAAAACACACACAAGCCATCAAATAAAATAGAGATTTGATTTCTTCATCCTCACACGCGACAAAAACACACACACACACACACACACACACACACACACACACACAAACACACACACACACACACACACACACAAACACACACACACACACAAACACACACACACACACACACTCACACACACAAGCTCTCCAGTATCTCTGTGGTATCTGTGCAGGTCACCAGAGTAACATGGCTAAATCCCATCACTCAGGGGATCCTCCTGTCTCTGAGCCTTCCTCTGTGGTTTTGTTCTTAATAAATATAAACTCTGCTTCTCTGATTGGCTTTGAGCTCCTCCTCACCGCTTCACTTCTGGTCTCCACAGGGTATTTTGAAAGCTACATATATGGTGCTGTTTCAGATAAGAGGGTTACCTTATGCCATATGCAGTGTCAAAATAAAAGTCACACAGTAATACTCTAACCCCCCTATTGAGCACAACATCCCCATGTTTAAACCATTCGTCCAGGACAAACCTATTCCAAAACTCAATACCAAATCCAATTCACAGGTATATTTCCACTATGCCCTTGCCCAGGGTGTCCTTTTGTTGAGCCTGACAATTCCCTCGTACATGCTTTAAGTACAGCTCATTGTTAAGCTGTTTGGGTTATAAAATGGCTTAGGCAGCTTAAGGAGCAGCACTGGGGGGCCTGGAGAGAAGTGTAACCCCTACCGCTACTCTACGTGTGTGTGTGTATGTGTGTGTGTGTGTATGTATGTGTGTGGTGCTTTAGAGATTGGACCGTGGAACCTGCTTAGTGTGTACACACACCTCATGACAATGCTGTGTGTTGGCTCGTGGAGTTGGAAAGACATACACACACACACACACACTCACACACACACACACACACACACACACACACACACACATACACACACACACACACACACACACATACACACACACACGCACACACACACACACACACACGCACATACACACACACACACACACACACACCCACACACACACACACACACACACACACACACACACACATACATACACATGGACACACACACACATACATACACATGGACACACACACACATACACACACACACGCACACACACACACACACACACACACATACACACACACACACACACACACACCCACACACACACACACACACACACACACACACACACATACATACACATGGACACACACACACATACATACACATGGACACACTCAGATACTGCCCAACAGCACAGGAGCTGTGTGAATGACTTTGTGAGAGATAAAACTCTCACACGTTTAAATCAAAGAAGAAATAGGTTGAATGTTTTGACAAGGAGCAAATTAAAGTAATGAGATGCACACAGGAGATGTACAGGCAGCACAGCATGAGCTTACAGTAACGGGCACCGTTCCACCACTGTCTTGCCCTGTCAACTCCAGGAGAAAGTTCACCCAGAGTGCAGGAGGTAGAGGAAGGTGAATGGAAGGTTCTGTCAGGTGATGAGCATGGATAGGAGGGAGAGATGCTTATGTAATATTAAAATCTTATGATGACTTCTGACGCACAGTATCTGTGAGGCCCTCATCACCTCTTTTTAAACTAGTAATGTCAACTCACATTTTCAGTGCAGTCAGCTGAAACTATTGTCTGAATGAGCAACAACACAACAAAACATAGGAAAACATAGGAATTTGACTCCAATGGTGGGAATCTCTCACTTGTAGTTCTGTGAGGAATCAGCTGCAGGACCATAGAGTATACAACCAAAATTGAAGGAAAAGTCGAAACCGGGTCAAACTGTGTACGTGCGAATTTATAAGATGTGAAACTACAGAGGTCTCCATCTTTCATTACACTTCTTCTTTTGAATATTTTTGAAGAGTTTGGATTTTGTGATTGTGATTAACTGTTGGTTACATATTGCCAAGCAGTCAGATTTATTGTTTAATAACTAATAGCACAAGGTAGGCAAGAGGGACACACTGTATCCATGGCCACTGTTGAGATGACAAACCCTAAATTCTCAGTTCGTTGTCTTTCCTCATTTAATCATAGTCCGAGGGGCCTCAAAAAACGGCACGTCTCAGAAAAAGTTCCAAGAGTGAACTGGAACAAAGAGTTGTGGTTCCCATTCAAACCCACCCTATTTGCATCAGAGGCAATCCTAAGAAGTGTAATTAGATGACAGAGCACCTAGACTTGGACACGGCAAAGCGCTGGTGGTTCTGTAGGTGGATTGTCTCCACCTAGTGGACTTTTGAGGTTCCTCACAGCATCTGATGGGGCAAAGTATGACTCAGCATTTATGGGTTTGATTACCTCCATCTTCCCACACCATACCCTAGCAACTAGCGGTAAGAGAGAGCTACACAGCCACAAATCAAAAGGGCCTTCATGTCAAGAGGAACAGTGATCTCATACCTGACATGTCTCCTGACTCTCTTTGTGTGCCAGAGGCTTTTAGGTGCTAGACATATTGACTCTACGGATTTCTATGTGGCCGTGCGATATTTCATATAGATGTACAGCATAATTCCATGAATCCATCTGAATGGTGAAGATATGGGGTTGGTCACACTGAGTCACTTATCAAAACCAGAAGGGAAACTCCTACACAGACAGAGAGATGCAAGGTCTGTCTGCCTTCTCTGAGGATGATTGAGAAGGGTGGGTGTGTGTGTGTGTGTGTGTGTGTGTGTGTGACTGTGAGAGAAAGAGAGAAAGAGAGAAAGAGAAAGAGAGAAAGAGAGACTGAAATGGAAATATGGTTGAAAGGGTTAACATTTATTTTTATTTGAGTATTTAACAATGTTCAGAGCTGACACTTATCAACAAAACGATTCCGCTTTTGTACAAGTGACTACTTGATACATTACCAACAATAATATTGACACACACATAAAACATTTTTCTACCTAACACAAATTACAATATTCTCTTTCTATCACTCTTTCATTCTTCCCCATATCGTCCATCTAAAAGCATAACCTCTGCCCCCTTCCTTCCAACTCTTCCATCCGTGGTTTCACTGTGTGCCCATCTCAATGACCCCCTAAGCATTCCAGCCACATATGGCACCCACCATATGATACTCTTACTGGAGATAACCTAAAATGACCTTGCTGGCTCCTTAGGCAACTTTCGCAGACTCTCTATCGCCACCTGGTGCCTGTTACGAGTGAGGACAACCATGTATTTTCCCCATTTATCTTGCGCTGACTGTGAAACGTGAAGGGGTGGCATTAACCCCTAACCCCCACCACCCCGAGTGCTGCCCAACTCTGTCACTGGAGAGACCCCTTGATTTGGGAGAGGGGGGGGCAGAGGGCTGGAAAGCATTGAGCTGCAGTGTCCTCACACACACTGAGGTGCTCTGGGACACTGGCGTCCAGGAAGACCTCGTGCCCTAATCAGACCCTTGGAGCAGGGTCACATGACTTCAGAGGCCTCCTGTTGGGAAAACTCCGTCTGTGATTGGTCGCTGATGCTACCTCTTGTTAGGACTGCGCACCTGGTGCCTGGTCCACCCTGTTGGAGCTGAGAGATCAGGATAGGATGAAGTAACATACATAATTATATATGAGATACATGAAAAGGTAAACACATTAGAAAATGTGTTCTATAACAGCTCACTTAAATGTGCTTGGTTATCCAAAAAAACGCTTATATACATTTTGTAAGGAGGGCCGATGTTTGGTGTGTGTTTAACTCGACTCAAGTTTCAAAACTTTATTCAGTTGATGATGTAAACAATATGAAGTGCAGGATTTATGTGCTGTTGATATGGTTTGTGTTGATATCTCCTGGACAGACGATAGACTTCAAAATCCACCTTCCAGGAATGCCCCTCCTCTGCATGGAGCCAGACATTTACTTATTTATATATGTAGATATTCTGTGCTTTTGTGGAGCGACTGAAGGAAGACTCACAGCGAGGATAGCCTGGAGGCCGAGGGTTACTGGCGCTGCTCCCAAACGATGACTGGAAGTTGTGGATGGTTTCCTGCAAGATCTGCCTCTCCCTCCCCTGTAAAACCAGTTCATGCATCAGCATAATCCCAACGCTCCAGTGCAATGTCAAAACATTAACATTATTATAATTTGTAATGGTTATGGATGATTTTAGGTGCATAACACTGTATGATACTCAGGGTTTTTCAATAAGGCTCTCATGAACAATCATTTTAACTCTGGTCAGGTTGTATTATACACATTCATGTAAACGTTAATATATACATGTATACTGTATGTTTTCGTAGTTTTGTCAAGGGTCATACCTCATCAATTATTACTATTCTTCAAGATTTCGTTTCTTAATATTGCAACACAACAAGCCAATACAGCAAAAGAAACATGAAGAGCTTTCACAGGACCCAGAGTCATCCAGTCATTTCTAAAAAAATAAGTCCCACCTTCCCAGCGTTGAGTTCAGAGATGGCTGCCAGGATCTGCTGTCGGGGTCCGTCTGTCTTGATGCCCAACTCCTTCAGATCCCCATCCGTCAGGGTGAGGAAAGCCTCCATGTCAACCTGCCACCATGACACAAGCAAATTAGTTATCTACTACTTTTGGAAAAGACCAACAATGGGGAGATATTATCCAGATATAATGTATACAATGTGTCAATAGTATACAAAATAGTCAGATGGAGAAAATGTTGTGACAATTGGAAAACATTTGTGGCCTAAGAAACATTTCTAACCCTTTTCATAAAATCCAATATGGTGGCCGCATTAATTAGGTTGCCAAGACAAGTCACCATGTCTCGGCCTTGGAAACTCCTACAGTATTACCAGACACAATATATATATATTTCTAAAGCACACATACTGTATATATTTCTAAAGCAAACATATCAACAAGTATTAGCCAAATCCCATTTTTGCTTATTTCAGCTCCCCCTAGTGTCAAATGACTCAAAATGTGTTCCATACACCAAAGAGCTGAGATAGGATCTCACTTCCTGGTGGCTTATTCCTGCCAATTACCCTCATTGTGGTTTTGCTTGCTCTGAATATCGTTTGTGCCAAATTCTGTGAAGATTTGACCCATTTTGTGGCCTGTGAATACTTTTTAGAGTTCTTGATGAAATCTAATATGGCAGAAAATCCAATAGTTATCAACATTTACTCCAGAGATACCTGATTTAAAAAAAAAGTTATGTTATGTGTAAACATAACCAACTTTCACCTATTGGACAGACACTTGGTGAATAGAATCAGGGACTGTCCCCAATCAGTGTTTAAAAATGTCAATACCTGTCATGCGGTTGATGACTTATTCTTTTAGAAAAGCTAGACCGATGGAGGCCTACACAGCTTTACTGCTTGTCCCCCAATGAGTTTAACCAGTTAAAATGTTTTGTATTAGGGTTAGGGTTAGCATGGCTGTCTTGACCTTATGCTGGTCACATCAAATATGTCTCTAAAAAAATCATGCACGTTGCTGAGAGCGATTATCTTTTGGGTGACTGTGCCTCCAGCTCTTTTAGAGACAAAGACACACTTAGATGTAGATGTGGAGTGGAGTGTTGTGGATCTTTAAATTGATTGGACCATGTGTAGCACGGCAAAGTTCTCTGGGCTTCTATTCTCTCAGAGACGCAAACCACACTTATGACTGTGTAATACGGTTGCAATTTTCGACCAATCGCTCCATACCTCTTGTTCCTCAAATATGGGCTGATACTTCTCCAGGGAGAGCTTCTTCAAAATGCCTGTCAGCTCATCTGCCCACAGAGAGAAAAGTACATTCAAATTTGATTACAGTTTGCTAATGAGCACACACTCCTATGAAAAGTCACTCATACTGTACCACAAGAAGGTGCATGGCAATCAAAATAACATGCCATAGGCAGGGTCATGTGTTACTAGGGCACCCCTGGTTTTTAAAGAACATTTAGAACAATCTATTAGTTAATACAGTTTTTCTCAGTCACTTTGCTACATTTCTCAAATCATAGCAGAAATTCTCAAAACTCTTTGTTCAGCCTGGACATCATCTAGTCACTTGTGCTCATCATAACAGCAATCATCTCATTCTTTTGAGCATTTGCTAATCCCTTTAATATAAATAATAAGTATACATACGTTTATGTTGACAACTTGAATAAATATTTTGGTTAGAAAGCATGACAAAGGTTACAGGTTACAGGTTTTTGCAGCTAAACCATTGTGTCATGTTGTTTGTAGTATCCCTTTGAGAAATGCTTTAAAAATGTTCAGGATGATTTGAGAAATTTACCAAAGCAACTGAGAAAATCTATTCGCTTTTTTAGGCCCCTACTTTTGATAGAGAGTGTATAAACTATATGGACAAAAGTATTTGGACGCCTGACCATGTAGTTGCATACAGTATATGTGTCTGGCTTTGAAAGTTGTCTTTCACTGTCACAAAGTTAGATGCCATGTCTGGTGGGAAAAAATGTCCCATCTCTGAGTTGGCCATGCCAGTGCTATGCTTTGCCAGCTAAACTGAAAGACCTCTCAGGAATCTCATTACTGACACTTAACAGCATTAAATGCTTTTAAAAAATAAAAATAAAAGTGAAAGTGTTCCAGTCCCTGAGTACGGAGAGAGGGCTACTCATATGTCTGTATGCCCATGGGTGCTGTATGAGATTCCTGCTCCCATGGTGAATAAGTACTATCCAAAGCTCTTTTATCATGCATCATGTGTCTGTGGATACTGTGGGGAGAGTGGGGATCAACAGAGCTGAGGCAGGCCTGTAGTTTGTGCTAGAAGCAGGACTATAGTTGTTTTGGTGAGAGTTGGCTGTAGCTGGTGTTTTGGTTGAGTTGGTTGGCGGTCTGCCTGGTACAGTGA
>NC_137915.1:18993432-19098432 GCF_963457725.1 Sprattus sprattus | reverse complement strand
TTGTTAATTGGAGCTTGAATGTCTTGTGTAATGTGTTTATCCTCGTGCTGTATAGTCTCTAGGTTTTTCCACGTTTTTTCAGTTGTGTAAATAAAGTGCTAAAGCACCACCCACAGGTGAGAGGTATGTACTACAGCCCTTTAAACACAATCTGGTGGCTCCGTTTTTTCTCGTTGCCAGCCTCCGTATTTACGAAATTAAAAGATTCGATTGGTGTGAAAAGTAAATCCGATTCGGAGGCCCTAGACTTCGTGTGCATATGACCTGAGCACACGGAATGTGGAAGCACCTGTGAGCAAATAAAGAACCGAAGAAAAGATTCTAAGACTCTAAGCCCAGTTGTTTGTTAAATCACATTATCCCATTATCATGGCAAATCATACCATCAATCATAATCTGTGAATGCCCATTTTTCTTGACATTTGTCAGTTCTGAGAGAACATTTGATGGCCTTTGGAAAATGGCACTTACCTAATTTTAGGGCTCTGAAGATATCTGGCCTCCTCTTCTCGTCATCTGTATGAAAATACCAGAAAAAAAACAGATACTTAAGCTGTTTCAAAGCATCCCCCCAATGTAAGCAGTTGAAAGCTATGCAAAAAGTCTTGAACTCAGCGTTGACTTCTTGCCCCCCAACCTTAATAGCACTTCTTACAGCCATTTAAAACACAAATGTGCTGATATCAACAGAAACCTGTGGGTCTAGGCAGTTTTACAATGGCGGCATTTGCTTTCCATAGGGTATACCGGCCAGACTTGAATAAATATTCCCCACAGGCATGACCTCAGTCTCCAACTCAACTCAGAACACCTCGGGGTAAACTAAAGGACAAGTACAACTTCAAAATACTATGTGGCTTTAGACATCAGGAAAGAAAATAGGGCATAATTGGAGAAGTGATTTTGTTATAATCCTGGACTGGATTACATGCTAAGATAATTACACTAGCACTTTTCTTAATGCACCCATTGTGTGAAGATGCTATCAACCTCTCAACCAAAATACACAGGCAAAATAAAGGTGTGCAGCCTGGCTATGTTTTGAAAACCGTGAAAGTGAAACAGCTGACCAGGCATCTTTCTGAGTCTGACACTTGAAGATTTGTTTGAAACATTTAGTTTTCCTCCTTTGTGGCTCGGCACACTCGTTATATAGTTTGGACTGAGCTCTCGGAACGACTGTGTCACCCCCTGCTGAGACCACACTCGAGAGCAACTCAAGGACACAGCTAGCTCCAATCCAGATTGAGAGATTCCAGAAGATTCTGCTGGTATGAGTCAACATAGTGCAATCCAAAACCCTCTGGCGTAGCGGACCACAATCACACACAGCCTCGCCAGAGAGGGGGGTGCAGGTTTGAGCAATAATTTTACCACTCCAGTTTTCTTTTTTTAATCCCTAAAATATCTGACAGCAGAGTTAAAGGCACAGTCCCTAATTCTGATGAAAGCTTGTTGAGCTCACCTAGAATAGACAGCTAATAGACATGCTTCACACTTTACACTGGCTATACTGTGCATAATGTTCATCTAGTAGATATGAACACCGTTCTAAAATAAACACCCGATAAACTGATTACCACTATGTCAGCGACAGCTAAGTGTGCTCTTTTTTCTGAGACAGACACTCGAGCAGTGAAAGACACTCCTTTAACTATAGAACAGAGAGTGCTGGGGTCTACTATGGGCTGCTTCACCTCATGTTTGCAAAAGCTCACTGTGAGCTCCACTTAGACACACTCTCCTCTGTTGCTTCTCTTTCTAGGATCAAATAACAGGTTCTGTCACAACACTTTTCTCCACACTAACTGCCTTCTGGAGCAAATTAAAACTGATGAATAACAGTTTATCCAAAGTGGACAAGTGTCTTCCTGCCTTTTCACAAGTGGGGTAATCACAATGTACTGTTACCAAGGCTCCAAATTGGCTCATTTTCACACATGGATGCCAGTCACACCGGCCCCTTCATCAAACACCTGCAGACGGTAAAAGCCCATCAACTGCTCAGTGGCTGACTGTCTCCATTTATGTGTCTGACTGCCTCAATGTTTCTGTTATGTGCTTCTCCTCATTTATTAAAACTGAATTCTTATGTTCTGATTCACCACAGCTGTGATATGGGGGAGGTCCACTTGTGTTCTTCCCTTTCAAGTATTTGCAAACCCGATAACCACTGTCTGTTCTGGACATGATAAATCATGGTTAGCAACCTCATCACCATTATCATCATTATTAAACACAACTACAATATAATAGCTATTGATAACATCTTCGTACCTGATTGGGTCTTCACAGTCATGATGTCATAAGATCATGTAGTTCTTTTTTATCATCACACACATACTCTACTGCAACACCACAAGGACTACAAGATCCACACTGTAGTGTTACTGCAGTACAACGCTACCTTTTCTCCTCCTCTTCCCACATACCTGGTTGTGGCCTGACCGTGGTGATAGAGTCCAGGTAGTTCTTCACCTCCTTCTGCTTGAGCTGCAATGCCAGCTCGAAGGCGGTCTTGGCCAGGGCGTTCAGGTGGTCTGGGTCGGCTCCCCTCTCCACCAGCTGCTGGGCCACGCTCATCTTCCCTGCGGCGGTAGCCAGCATGAGGGCGCTCCAGCCTGTGCTCTTCTGGTACGAGTTGGCATCGGCGCCCCACTCCAGTAGCATACGTACCATGGCCTCGTGGCCAAGCTGTGAAGCCACCAGCAGAGGGGTCACCTCCAGGAACTCCCTGCCCCCTTCGTCGCTGGAAACGTCTCCCGTGCTACTCCCGGGAGTGCTGGTGCCACTGCCACTGTCTACACTGGGGGCCTCAGGGATGGCCAAGTGGTCGTAGTCGTCCACGAAGGCGCCAGATTCGAGAAGAAGCTTGGCCACATGGGTGTGGCCTCCGCGTGCTGCCATGCTGAGAACACTGGCACCGATGCGGTTACGGGCGTTGACATCCGCCCCATTCTCCAGCAGGATGTGAGCCACTGTCAGGTGACCAAACCTGGGCGCAGACACAGACATACACATACACAGGTAAACACATAATAAAACACATAGGTAAACACACAGGTAAACAAACAGGTAAACAAACAGGTACACATGGTGAATGGGATGGGGGACAAGCAGAAGATGAGGAAAGGATAACAAAACAAAACAAACAACAAAGTTGTTCTTTGTAGCCATGATGAACATATACGTTTGGGAAGATTTGAGACAAAGCCAGCAAGTTTTAGTTTACAATTTGATACATTCAATTACATCAAACAAAGACAAAACCAAAACCAAGGATCCTTGATAAAGCATTTGTAAATACCATTAGTTATTTATTTCCCATAAATTATGTGTATGGTTTGTTAACGTTCACTCAATAAGGATTTACATCCAGGATGTCTTTAACCTTGTTCATTTCAAGAGTACCACGGGCGTACATGATGCAATATCATGACTACAGTTAATACTTTAACAGTGTTTAGACCTTTAAGAAGTGTTTAGACTTTTAATACACTGATGATGAAGTCGAGTGGTATGCCACCGAATCTGTCTTTTGATTGCGTAGAATTATGACTTCTCCCAAACGAAATCAAGTCAGTCACAATAATGATTTCACAAAGTATTCCTCAAAAGTGTTTTAAAACAAGCCCTGGAATGACTATATAGTTTCATTTCCAGACACATTTCTTCGGCCTGGACAAGAAAACAGAGAGAATAATTCGCTTGGGTTTTTGGATCCACCCATCCAACATCTGTACACATTCAACCAATGACCGCTTAAAGAAAGTGGTACCACACCTCGCAGCTTGCATGAGTGGCGTCCAGCCGTAGTTATTTAGGCTGTCCACTGAAGCCCCCTTTCGGAGCAAAAACCGGACCAGGTTCTCATGTCCAGAGGCTGCCGAGAACTGAAGGGCCGTGTTCCCCTCCTCGTCAAAGCAGTCAACGGGAACAAGGGAGACTCCCCGGGTGGTATCGACACTGCACTCGGACCCCGCATCCAAACGCAGGCTTCGGCACTGCGTCCCAGACTCGTTCGCCCCGGGCTCAAGAATTCGCTTGGCACTCTCGTAGTCGCCTTCATCGCAAACACGAAACAGGAGAGCGTTTGCTGGGACCCCGAAATTCATCTCTGAGAAATCTGTATTCTCCAGCAAAGGCTTGAACTTTTTTCACCGCTATTCCCAATGTTTATCGGCGTTTCATGGTTAAAAGACATTGCGTTCGCATTCATGTTGTTGGTCTAAATGTAGAACCTAAAAGAATCACCTTTTCAGAGACAAATTAACTTTTGCAAAAGTAAGCCATTGTTTTAACCGGTGTTGCTGTCGCCCTAAGGAATCTTGAAGTCTTCCAGACAATATGTAGCGCATGCGTTAACGGGACGTAAGAGGAGAACGCTTCGAAACTTCCTTTACTGTCCAGGGGGCAGGGAGAAGGCGTTCCGTTAGACAGCAAACTGACTCTGCGGTGAGATCGCACACAAGTAATTTGTCATGTTTTAGTATTGTTTAACCCTTAAGCTATTTTGAGAATTCTATTGAGCATCAGGCAACATTAGGCATTCCTACAACAATCAGTAACGAGCGACGAGTGATCTATGTCCTTTTTTAACTACGTGTTATAACAGAGTTCAGAAAGGATTTGTTGTTTTTGGTCAATGGTGTGTAGTTTAACACTTCTCAGAGACTATGGATCTTCATGAAATGGCCTTGCTTCTCTGGAATTTAGAAAATATGGCAAAATTTCAAACGCAATGCTAGGCTGCATTTTAAGCTCAGGTTTGACCAAAAGTGCTTTGTTTATCAATCAAACAATGATCAAACGTAAATACAGGACAGAGAAAAGTGCCTACACAATACACAAGTAGTATATTACTTTCCAATGTAACTTGTTTCTTCCATAATTTGCATTTTCTCGACTGTCGACTGTATGAAATTGCAGTGAAGCCTGTATGTTATGAGTAGGCTAACCAAGATAGAACTATCCTAAAATGTAGGCCCCAAAATGAGTGGGATTTCACAGATGTAGTCAGTGCCTCTCCTAACCATTGGCATGTGCCACAAGCTGTCAGCCAGGCTGCCAGTCTTCTCAGTGCTGGATACATTCACCCTTTGACCTCTCCCCTCTGAGATTAGATTTACACAACTACAGCAGATGAGTCATCATCCACTGAGCTTTTTACCCAATTCCCTCCCACACAGCAATGCTGTGGTATTCCAGTGGGTTTGGTGGCAGCTGAAATATCTAAATGTTCCTAAGTCAAGTTATTGCAGAACTCAGAGGGGTTCATAAATTGAATATTAAACAGAAAAAGTTTTCAACAAAATGAATCTGTACATTACTGTCATATTATTGGTTGATCCCCAAGCTGAGGGCACAGACTTGCTACTCTATAATAAAGGGGTTCTGTATTGCCAGGCACCTGGACTTCTTTACTAGGTAAAGCACTTGAGTTGCCCCTGCTGATTCATGAATTAACTACAGTACACCCCCAAGAATTTGTCCTATCAGGCAAGACATCAGGCCTTAGGGTGAGTGGATTGATTTTTCATTGGATCTTTGTTATGTTGCAGTGAAGGGCAGCACTGTAATCATAAGAGGCTCTTCCCTTTCAGCATGTCTCAGTAGTGTTGCCATTATTTAATACATCACCCAGCTGTAGTTTACACTTGTTTGTCTGAACAGATGAGCAAATGGAAAAAGCTAATTTGAAGAACTGATTCAATTTGGAGAATTTAGCTAATCATACTTGTTTTGCGGGTGTGTTTTGTCTCCTATCTCAGCTAACAGTTGTCCTGTGAAGCCCATGTTTCATGTTTGATTGTGGCTTATCTCAGACCTGCGGTGCTTACAGGATCCAGCCAGTGAGACAGAATGTGTGTTCTGGCTTTGGGGTGAGTTGGCTGTTGTGATTGCACAAGCTCAGTCCAGGCACTGTGAGTAGACATCTGTGAAATCATACAGTGATTTAGGTATGGGTGTTTAGTTCAGGTGTTTGCATCAGCCAAAAGCCTCCCAAATAGTAAAATATAAATCACGTAAAGAGACAATGCTTTCAATGGTTTTAATTTAGGCTTGGCCTTAGATCGAAACAAAATTGGCTATTCACTGTTTCTTTGACATTATTTGTCTCGTAGCTAAATTTATAACACTGTTTTGAGACACGGCGTCACCTCTCATTCCTGACGTGCAATATAGGTATGAGCCACTAGGGGGCACCCAAACCTCACTCTTCTTATTGTTGTGCCTCGACCATCAAGGTCATGGGCCTGGTCTCTCACTTGGTCACCAACTTCATTCACTGTTAATGAAGTCTGTCAAATGCATCGCAATGCATGAAAAATGCCTGCCCTAACCTTTGGCAACTGGCCAAGAACAACAAACACCATCCGGATGGTCACCAGCCTCGCTGAATTGCCTTGTCAAACATTGATATACGGTGATCCCCACTGTCGTAAGCGGACGGCCACATTGCAGCACTAAACAAAAACAGCAGACATGACACAGGGCATAAAACATCACTAGCGACAGCAATCAATAGCATTAGCAGAGGACAGCCACTTCCAAGTGACTTTGAAAGCTTTAAAACTCAGCAGCCACAGGAGTTGTTTGCTTAGTGTGGCAATACAACCATCAGGCTTAAAGATGCGGTCTGTCATTCCAATCCAGTTTACATTTTAACAATTGCGGACTGTTCCTTTAATAAAGTCTCCATCTCCACTAATTGAATGATATGGAAATGGACAGCCAACTTGTCAGCAACCCCTTTACTCAATGTGCACACATTTCCTTCACCTGCTTGAGTCACTATTTTGTTTAATCCGTGAAACATTCATCAGCATGTTTGATTAGGTCACATATATTAACACTGATGGTGTTGCATACGCCTGACAATAATTAGCCTGATATGGGATATGCCTGTGATGGGAAAATGTGCACTGAAATCCTCCCTGGGGGGTTTCTTTATTTTCTATGGAAAATTATAAATAGCAAAGTAAACAACTTCAAGAGCAGAATTAATGGAAAAGGATACTTATAGTGACATTTAATTACTCTTCCACATTTTTGGTCACAACGGAAATTACATTGCCAGTTTATTTCCGCCTCTGGTTTCTTGCTGATGGAAGCTGATAGCTCCAGGCCATGGTACTGGGATGTTTCCTGAACAATATGAACCTCTTAGCAGAGGGTCAGTTTATTAATCCTGACCTTTTTTCTCTAAGCCCTTCCCCCTTCTATTGCACGGCAGCCCTTTAATAAGATCTGCTACAATTCCAACTACCTTGGTAGTGTCAGCACCTTCAAATAAATTCAGCAGCAATCACGAATACTCTGCCATGACTTACTGTGAGCAGGTACAGAAAGCTTGATTCTCTGTCAACCATTTAAAACCCCTCTGATTCTGATTCCCTCTCTGAATATGTTACAGTAAAGGTACAGGATGAATATATATGGGGTATGGATAAGTCCTGCTGTATTGAGCCTTTGCACATTATTCCTCCCACCACATGTATGAATGAATGCTGTAGGCCTCAGACATTCGCTCCATTTCACTTTGATCTCTGTTTCAAACACCAACCACAGAGGTCGCGTGTGACAAATCCACTCGCATGTGAGAGTTTGAAATTGGCCAGCCGTGAACAGGATATCCACTTCTTCTTACGTTACTCCTCCCCCTCGCCCATTGCGGCACCTCCGAACTGATTAAAGCGAATACAATTTCTGCCGAGAGCTTCGTGATAAATGGCTGTTGACAATGGAGTGGGTCGGCTGCTCGTCTCCAATCAAATTACAACGTTTACGATTGTGCTGATGCCGGCGGAAAGGGACGCGGTGAAGTCAGAGAGTGTGAGTGTCGCGGCGATGGGCCTGTCTCATCTCTCCCAAGTCCCCAGCTGTGAAATTAATGTTTGTGTTCCACAGAGCTAACGCAGAGTGCGGAGAGAGAGAGAGAGAAAGAGAGAGAGAGAGAGAGGGAGGGAGAAGCTGACACTATCTATCTCACATCCCATAATTGAGAGCAAGGGTGAGAATCCCCAGTTGTTTATGAGGACTGTGAGGCTGCTGTGGGGCAGGGTTCGGGTTGAAGGAGATGGCCTGAGGGCAGTGACAGCTGGGAGAACTTCAGTGATGACGTGGCTCAACTAGCAATGAAATGTCAATTCCCCACAGTATACATGAAAGAGTGGATTATTACGGTATATTTTTTATTATAATATATTAACATTGATTAATCTCCACATAGACATTCAACTAACAAACGGAACACATTGTACAGGGGAAGGATACATTGAACTAATTCTTGTGTCTTTTTTTAACCTTTGACCAGAGTTGGTTGGAAACAAGTTTCAGTTTCTCCACTAAAACTAAAGACAAAAAGTCATCTTAGTCAACTTAAAGCTGAACAATGCTGGAAGTAATACCCAGAGGATTGGTGATGACTGTTATAATTCTTAAGCACAAAAGCTAAAAAAAAGTCTACTCAGGGATGAGTGATGTTCAGCAAAGCGCACTATTCCAATTTTCACTTCCATTGACTCATCTATCAATAATGGGACAGTGGCCAAGAAACACCATTACTGTTTACAATTCCCATTGAAACAAAAACATTGTGATTAAATGACACTGCTTGTTCCACCAAAATCCATATTTCATTTATCAATTTAATCTCCAATTGTGTGCACTCTCTTTGTCTTTTACAAACCTCTTTAAAGTTCATTGCTCACTATTTTGAGACAGTCCCACCATTCTACCCCTAATGAGATGAGTTTCTCGTCCTTTTAGCCCAGTTGTGGGGTATACTTTATGTTACATATCCCTTGTTGCATAGTTATTAAATCAATACACTAAGTAACAGTGTTTAACATAGTAGGGAATAAATGAACGTTCAATGAAAGTTCTGATGCAGGAATTGAAGGCTATATATGCTCTGAAAAAGACTTCTATTTGGAATTACAGTAAAGTTCACTTATTAATATTCACATTTGTGCACATAGAGGGCAGCATGTACCCTCTCTCTCTCTCTGAAATATACCATTTAGTAAATCACATGAAGTGCTCTAGTTGAAGAAATTGGCCCTAAAGGACACTTGTTAAAGCCAATGGCACTGAACGTTGGTAGGTCTTACCTCATGAATACCATCATTAAGGCCTGTATTATTATTGCACCTGAAACTAAATGTGTTTTGGTATGATTAAGAAGGTGGCTTTAATCGTCTCGATACAGAGAGGGAGAGCTTGTTGCCCACATTGAAATCAAAAACGGGACTAATGTGAAAAAAACCTGTACAGAAATATTCAAATGGCCTAATTAGCCAGTGAGTCATCTTTTCTTGCAATCAGGTTTCCACTCTGAATTCTAGCATGAATATAATCCCTTGGGAGAGCCGATGAGAAGTTATGTGAGCAAGCAAAAGGAAACGCCGCAAGATAGTTTGAAGTTTTGCTACATAATGTCATTTTGACAAACATAATTGCCTACCACTGCATATCCACAAGTGGCTATATACTGCAACTTGGTGCGTGGTGAAATGCATTGAGACACAAGTGGTTTTATTCTTGCATTCTAATCAACACTCGGTCATTTAAGGGCATATAAAGGTACTATTTTGTACAATGAATCAAAAGAATAGCACTGCTAGTAGTGTTTTTGTAGCATGATAACACTCTGCATCAAAAACATTTTTTATTCATTATTATTAATGAAATGCTGTGTATTGTTCAGTGGAGGGAATTGGGTTTTGTCGGAGGGGATAAGCACCAAGCAGCACAGTAGCCTTTTTCTTTGTAACATGAATTTCACAACGGTGAACTTGCTTACTTATGATGCAAGACACACTCTCTTGAGTAATATGCTGAAGAGCCAATGGTATTGCGCAGGGCTCATCAACATACATCATAGCTTTTTGAAATGCAACAGTACCCATTGCGCAGACATATGTCTTCAAAGGTTTCGCTGGACAGAGGCCTGCCTGCACTGAACCAACAGTATCAGTATTGTACAGTAATTTCTTGATTGCACAGAAAAACTGAATAACAAATAGAAATATAGCTGCAAGTAGCAATGGAGGGTTCATGCAGCGAATCGGCCAAATTCGATTGGCTGTTGAAGGCGAATGCTTTCAGAACGCAATGCAGTGATAAAGCATGGTCTTTAGAAAGTCTGTGCCAATTTTGGTGAAGATCGGATCAAATTTGCGACCTGTGCAAACTTTTTAGTGTTTTGGATTAAATTAAGGTCAAAGGTCACCAAATGTATTGATTGTCCCCCAGATGGGGTCAGCAGTCCATGTACCAAATTTGGTTTTGATACATTACAGGGTTGCCGAGATATGAGCTCACTTCCTGTTTGGCGGCTTTGCCGCCAAATTCGATTGGCTGCTACTGGCGAACGCTTTCATCAATTTTTCCATAAACTAATGCAGTTATCAGGCATGGTCTAATGATGGTGTGCGCCAATTTTGGTGAAGATCAGATCAAATTTGTGACCTGTGTTTGCTTTTTAGTGTTTTTGACTAAATTCAATATGGCGCCCTGATCAATTATTATAATGTCACATATTTGCATGTGTCAACCTAAAGACCTCCAAGAGCATGAGAAGATCCCACTAGTAAGTTGAAATTCCAAACACGTCAACAGCTACAGGCCAAAATGCATTTTTTGTAATTACAGCGCCACCTAGAGGTCAAAGGTCACCAAATTTCTTAAGCGTCTTCCGGATGAGGTAAGCGGTCCATGTAGTAAGTTTGGTCTTGATACATGAAATCGTTGGTGAGATATGAGCCCACGTCCTGTCTGGCGACTTCGTCGCAAACTTTGATTGGCTGTCACGGGCGAACGGTTTTAGTTGCGAAGATGTACTACCTTAACTTTTGTGAGGCTTGGTCTGAAGATGATGTGTGTCAAGTTTGGTGTTGATCGGACAAAAATTGTGACCCGTGAAAAATGTTGAAGGTTTTGATCAAATCCAAAATGACGGAAAATCCATCATGGCGCAAAATGACGTCATAGGGTGCGTTGAACTCGTGCTGGTCCAAGGATTCCAAGGATGCCTCATTTTTGAAAATCGGGCCAACGGGTCAAAAGTTACGTGTGTGAACGTACGTCCAACTTTGACCTGTTGGTGGCGCTAGAGCGCTACATGTGCCTACATGAAACTTGGTGAAATGAATCATGGGACTGTCCCCAATCAGTGTGCCAAATTTCACAACTTTTTACCAGACGGTTCTATGGGCTGCCATAGGATCCCAGCACAGAATAATAATAAGAAGAAAACATAGAAACACAATAGGTTTCTGTAGCTTTGCTGCATGAACCCTAATAACTGTGAAAAAAACTGTGTGAAAATAGAGGGTGTTATCACAGAGTGGATCACTGATAGTAAATGGTCCAGTACATTACAGTCCAGTGGTTAAAGCACCTTGAACTGCAACTCTTGTACGAAATGTGCTATATAAATAAATTCTTACTTAAGTCTAACGTGCACTGATGACTATGGCTTATTGTATAGAAGATCAACTCAATCTAAATATCCTCACATAGAACAGAGCAATCACAAGCAAAAAGGCCAACCAGTTTCCTCAGGAGCTATGTTCTATTTTTGGGTTATTTTCCCCCTAGAGTAAGACTTAATTCAGAAGCCATGCCATCGTCAGACGTGTCCTCAGCAGCAGCCATCAGTCCTGCCATCCGCAGCTATCATACAGCTGGCCCACTCCTCAGTCAGTGGTCTCTCAACATGTCAGATGGGATGCTAATATCAAAATGAATATTCACCACATCTCCTGACACATCGGGTCACCACCTCCCAACATGCCCTGCTTGCGTCTGAAAGATGGCGGGCCTCGGCGGGGGCGGGCAGGGGCAGGGGGTGGAGGGTTGGCTATTCATCACCACATGTGGCGCAGTAGCAGCTGTTCATTGGCACACATCTGGCCACTGTGAAGGTCGTGTCAGCAGCACCTCCCACCACCACCTACACGTCAGTCCCCTCTGACAGTTTACCACCACCGCAAAATGAGCCCCATGCCTGCCAAGTCACGGCAGCTCTGCTGGCGATGGAGAAACGGTTTGCTCTAAACCCCTTGTGCCCCTTGTGTTCGTCCTTCACGATCGTGCCCACAGAGTGCCAATGCGGCGTTTCTTTTCCACCCAGCTTGGCACTGGGATTTGCATGGTGTGCTGGCATACACTGTTGCATCATATAGATCGACTGATATTCTGTGTGGACTCTGTACATTGCACTCCTACGCATCACCAAGAGGGAAAGACAATATACCATGCATCCTAATTCACACTTACAAGGTTTATATATGTTTTGGATATTTTGGGGATATACACAAATCAGCATGCGTAATATACGCAGTATATGTTACAGTATATGTATAATAATTGTTACATTGCGACTTGGAATAGGAGAGGAGTTCCATTCTTGTAATGGCATTTTAGCAAGCTATATTTGTGTCTCTTTGCAGTACATAGCTCAGTATGCTAAATTACACCTCCCTTGCTAAATGAATGCCTGTCACACACGGATACAGTTTGTGTTTCTCCATTTTCCAGCATGAGTATTCACTAGCACAGCTCTTCTCATTTCAATATTCTGTTCTCACAAGCAACTTCCAATTAAATTTGATGAAAATGAAAATGGCGTAGAGATCTCATTGCTAGACAATACAATAAGGTGACAGGTGTGTTTTTCATGCACTGTTTGGTGTGACAGTATTCGCCAGTCACATACATTGCTCCCAAAATCTGGGACAAATATGTGCATCAGGAGGGAATACAGAGAGAGATCAGAACACTGATCTTTGATTGAGGGAACTCTTTACTCTCCAGGAGGTAACCAAATTAAAGGACTAATAATAACTAAAACCAATTTTCCCTAAAGATTAGTGTTTGATGAATGCTTCACCTCGCAGTCTTTCTCGGAGGCCAATTTATTTGTCATTAAAGACGAAAGCTTGTGCGTGACAGGGAAATCAACAGTGTTGAAATGGATGCGCTTCTTCAGGTACAAATTAGTCCCTGTCTCACAGATGTTGTCCTTAGTTTTATGGAACTAAAGTGAAGCTGAAAGCAATGTCTCGATTAATTATTAAAAAAAATTACCAAGCTGTTTAAACCTCATGTTGTGTTCCAGTCAAAAAAGACAGTTTTGAACTTCAGTCTTTAATTAAAAACGTTTCTTTCATCCTTCACCATACTTACTTGAATGGATACAATTAATTATAGCAAGATTTCAAATTATTTAACATTGTTACATTTGTTGTGTCTCCAGTCAAAAATGACCAGCATTTCAAATGGATGTCCAACACTGTAATACTTAATAGTTTTATGAATGGAAATAAATGGTAAAATATTCAGATTTCATATTTAATTCCGTCAGTTGTGTGTTGATATGAATGTTATGTAGACAAATTATTTAGATTTTCACTAGTGGTATGCATGTTCAAATGTTTCCCTCATTTTGAATAAAACCGATTGGTACAACATAATTAAAAGGAGGCTTAAAAACTACAAATTATGTATACTGACTCATACTAAAGACAATAACCTGCAAAAGCTGTATTAACATTTATGTCAGGCTGGTCAATTTTGACTGGAACCACAAGTGTAACCATGTTCAGCTTGATCACGACATGAGGGTTAAAATGAAAAAGCTTGTGTTTCTAACAGTAAAGTGTTTTGGCACAAAGGATTTGAGGTTTTATTACATATGCACAACTGTCTTATATGTTTTCGATTTCCATACCCTGCTAAGCAACTGTTAGTCTGATATTAAAACACTGAAACACACAAACTTATCAGATCATATCATTTTAAACCCTTTTAAAGGGACACATGAACACACACACATTTGAGAAATGAGAATCTTTTCATCATTTAAGTTCTTCTTCAGGTTTGTCCTGGGGGCTTTTGTTGCCGAGTGATATATTTACAAACAGGACATAGGGAGAGTGATTTATGAGTTTTTATAAGTCCCTTAGTCCCTTGTACACTATTTTGGGACGAGTTGAATTGCTTGCATAATAAGAACATTCCCTGGTTATTTAATATATCATAACAATATAATCCATCAAAAAAGTTACAAAGTTGCGCCATTGGTTAGGTCATTCATTATACTGTACGCATACTTTGTGGTATAACCAGGGAATATTAAAGAGAGGAAAAAGTTTTCTCATTTCTTTTTGAGAGTCTGCTACTTTATTCTCCTACGGGCTCTCAAAGTGGAGATTTCAGCGTGCCTTGGCTGTGGTGTTGATGAATTGTAGCCATTATGAAGACTGAGCATTCCCACTCTAGGCCAAGATGAACTATGTCACAGTGAGAAAGGCAAGCAAAAAACCAGCTGCAGCAGTCGGTGCAGGGCCAGGTGTGTGCTGACTCGGGTGTTCAGGCATCCTCCCAGGTCCCCTTTACCTGCTTTGACTGATGGCTTTGATTTTAGATAATGATGCATTAAAAAACTTTAAGAGTGATGGAACGCCCTTACTCTAAATGTCTCTTAAGCCTCTGGTCCCCAACACAGACACACACACACACACAATTCTGGGGAAAATTTGACATCTTGTTTGATTTTTCCTCTTTTGGAAAAAATCCAAGCACAAGAGGAACATCTAAATGCATAATAAGGAACAGCCTTAAGGACAGTAGACGAGTTTGCGCCCAGAATAGAAACCCAACGCCATAACCATAGTTTAGGCTGCAATAAAACTGTCTCCCGGGGCTGAAGGGTGATATAGAAAGGGAGTTCATGAAGCGCCTGTCCTTTTGTCACGCACTTCCCACCAGCACCCCACCCCATCCCCAACCCCCAACTCCCAAACCAACTTTGCTGGCATTTGAAAGTCACAGGAGGGATGAAATATAGTTGCGATGAAAGCGGTAATCACTCAGGTCCCCTGCACACAAACCCTCGGTGATGAAACTGTCTCCCACTGCAGAGCACAAGGGCTGCCTAACCATAGATCACATTTCTGCACTTTCTTTCTCTCTTACACCGTACTGCATCTGGTTTATTTATCCTTGAAAGTTTATATTAAGCAGTAAATGAGTCATTATAGTTTTTATCCTCTTGTTTTTTTTTTAATTACAGAAATAATAATCAACATAGACTATTATCATAATTTATAACAATGTGACAAAACATTGTTCTCTCTCTTTTTCTCTCTCTCTCTCTCTCTTGCTCTTGACTTTTGTTGTAGGGCATTTGGAATATAAGGCTAACTTTGCTCTGGTTTGTTCCTCCCAGGGATGCCATTCTCTTACTCCTGTGCAGTAAAAACCACACTCACCACATCCACCCACCTACTTGCCACTTTTCACCCAGTCTGTCTGGAAGGTTTTTTTTGTGGAGCCAGGGTGGTCCACCACTCATCTAATGCATCTTTAATAGGCAATTACTTTCGTGTCAGGCCACTTTACTGGACGCCTAATGAATTTCCTGTGCTGAAGGGGTATGAAAGTTGCGTAAAGTTTAATGTATTTTAATGTATTATGATGGAAGCCTGCAGGGGACAAAAGATGCATAAACAGCTATTCTTTTCCACCACAAGCACACTTTTGAGATTTATCCTCCCGGTCATGAGAGATGAATGGACATGGCTGGAAAACAAGGGGATCTCTGTAACAAGTGCCTTCACACAAATCAATACTGGGGCAAAAAGCGTTACTCAGTGGAGTGAATCTGCGAAGTGACATTCCATGGCATGTAATATATTTGATGTCAGATAGAAAAGGGAAAAGAATGAATTACAAATAAATGTAGCCACCCCAAGGAGGAATGCATTTTGGTTTTAAATAATATACAGCTGAAATGTCACACCTCAGGAAATATCACAAGGCCAAGGGAGCAGAACTCACCCAAGCACAGACAGAGATAATAAAAAGTAACACAGAAAATGCAAATTTAGCATTTGTTTTCTGTTGCGAGTAGTGTGCCTGCTCCTTGGTCTTTATGTGTCCTTAGTCGAACTCAGGAGAAGACGTGAGAAAAGCACTTGGGGACTTGAAGTAATTCCACCTCATGGCCTACAGCAGTGATTGTGTGTGAGTGAACCTGAAGCCCCCGGAAACTACAGTTTAACAACAGAAAAAAACATAAAGGACATTCTAACCCTTTTGTTTAAAGGCACATGCAGAGTAACACATGTGTCGGAAAACATTTGTCTAGCCTTTGTTGTGTCCGCCAGAGCTGCTTAAACACACACACACACACACACACACACACACACACACACGCACATGCACACAAGCACACGCACATGCACACACGCACATGCACACGCACATGCACACACACATGCACACGCACACGCTATGCACACACACACGCACAAGCACACGCACACGCACACGCACACGCACACACACACACACACACACACACACACACACACACATAATCACACCCGCATACTATATAGTCATTCACTTCAATACACATGTTACATAACTCTCTCCACCCTCAACCCCCACTCCCACCCACACATGCAAGCACCTGCTTTTTCTTCATACCACACTCACTCTATCATAGAATTTCCAGGTGCTTTTAGACAATGTTATTGTATTGCCTCAACATAAATAAAATAAAATTGAATTGAATTGAATTGAATTTGATTGTGAGACATTCCCTTTGTTTCTTTTCTATCTGGTCTTCTCAACACGCATGGTCTGCTTCACCTCTTCAGCACTCCATTGTCTGTGTATGAACAATCTGTAGGTCACTGACTATCCTATCCTACCTTTCCGGCAAAGCTTATTATGGTTTATCAATTTGACCCTACATTTATTCAGAATACCTAATATATTATTTCTGGTATTTGTATTACATCAGCTTAACCTGTGACCGCACCTTTTGTCCCAAGGGGGCCACCATCTCAACAGGCTGTCATATCTGGTCTGGAGCAAGACCCCGCATAACCATCCGTCTCCAAACGGCTAAATTAATCAGCATGAACAAAAAAAAGTGCTGCCTACCCATACAGCTGCATGACCTGAACTCTCAAGCAAATGTCTCCACCAATGCCTTTTAATTTTGGGTAGCTTTGAAAGGCAGGAATATATTTTGAACTGCTCATTGGGTGTTCTCAAGTCTCTTTAATGTACACAAATCACATTAAACTAAATTTGACAGGGAACTCGACAGGGCATCAAATAAAAAATGGCCTTGTCGGTGAACAAAACTGTGGCAGGAAATGAATATAAATGGTTGCAAAATTCCCAGCATGTGAGAAGCCTTATCTTTAGGCAAGTGCTCAAACACAATCTAGTGTTAGCTGATGACCTTAACTGATTTAATGCTTTTTGTCTCTGCGTGCAGGGAGGAGAAGAAGATGAAACACACATTATGATGATGCACTGGAACAGTCTGGAGTCACGCATATTGTTATGTTGCGCATTCTGAATTTGGCTTTTAATTCAGGGCTTTTTTTGTGTCTTTTGTTCACTTGTTACAACTCAGTCGTACAAATAAGGTTTGAAATGAATTTGAATGAAGTCTCCACAGACATCAGAGCTATTCGTATGTGCTCTCTGAGCCGGTAACAAAGGGTGATGAAGTTTTGCACAGTGAATTTTTATGTTACATTGCTATCATGAGCTGAAAATTAAGATTCACCAAAGGCTGCAGTTCAAAGCAGGAAATGCATTGTTTATATCAGAGCCCACTTTGATTTTGATGATGCTTAGAAGATGTCTTTAGGTGACTAAACAGTGTCAGTGAATCTTAATAGACGGTTAGGCAGGCATACAGACCGTCAGACAGGCATACAGACAGGCATACAGACAGGCATACAGACAGACAGACAGACAGACAGACAGACAGACAGACAGACAGACAGACAGACAGACAGACAGACAGACAGACAGACAGAGCAAGAGAAAGATAGAGGGAGAGAGAGAGAGAGAGAGAGAGAGAGAGAGAGAGAAAGACCGAGCAGAATAATTGAATGAGGATGAAAATAAAGGGGGCTTTAGCTGATAGAATCAGAATCAGAAACAGTCAAAAGCAGAAAGAAGGAAGGATAGAGAAGAATAAAGCGCTTGGGCTGAACAGCAGCAAGGGAGTAGTGGAGGCAAGGAGGAAGAAGGGCGCAGTAGAGGGAAGGAGAGATGAGAAAAAAGAACAATGGAGAGAAAAGACCGAAAGCAAGACATATCACAAGATCTACTGAGAGAGTCTTCAAAGGTTTGATAGCTATTCACAGTGCATTGCATCTTGGTGGCCTCTTATTGAATAATGCAGGGGGAAGGTCACTGGTCCAGCTCACCTCATAGCTTTGACATTTATGACAGGCCGCCCCTCCATCCAGAACATGTGAAGGGGTTTCACACAGTTTCAGTGGCTTACACCAGCATTTTGAATGAAAGGAATCAGTGTAAGTCGTAAACAACGGGTTGGGATTTCCACTGTTCAGGGCTCTTGTATAGCAGTAAAAGCAGGACATCTTTTATTATTTTTCCCATCCTTATTTTCTTTCTTTCTTTCTTGCTTTCAGTCTCAAACCATCTTATAGCTTCTGACTGAAAACACTGCTGGCTCTACTGCCTAACCATTCTTTCTTCATCCCACCAAATAATTGTGGATTTCTAGCACATGTTGAGCTTCTTACAAAGCCCGCACAACATGGACCGTCCAAATGCCACCAAACTGTCAGGCAGAATGGGAGACGATATTGCGCAGGGTCTGCCAAATGCCTGTACAACACAATTCCATTGTCTCACAAACACATCCACAGTTTCTTGGCCCTGACACAGGCCATTCATGTATTCTCTATGGAAAGAATGTACCCATTTTAGTTAATCCTAAATCTAATTAGTATTCTCTCACAAACATTTAGTGAGAAAATGAATTCAAATGAAATTCACTGAATTTAAATATAAATTGTCTTTGTCTAGGACCCGCCATTTAACATCCTCTTTTTCTTCTCTACTCCACCTTGTCAGTGGTGACAGATTCAGGGCTGCACAATGCCAGGAAAACCTATTTGATTCAGTTCAGAACTTCTCTTTCTCCTCTTCGAGATTGCAGGCAACTCAATGCGGATGAAAACCGTGGTGACGTTCCAACAGATCAATTTGGATCTGTGTTATTCTCAGTTAAGACTGGAAATGGGTAGGTGATGTGATTATGCCGTGCCGTCCACATGATGGAAGGCCCTGTCCTTGTCAGCTCGATGAGGACACTGTGTGCAGATATGTGTGTAACTGAGATTTCATGTTTATATATAGGAACCCATGTATAGTGCCTTGTGTATAGGAGCAGAGGCCCTGAGGAAAATACAGTCACAGATGTACACTATTCATCTGTCATTATATATATTCTCAAAGACTTAGTCTTTTGGAAGATGTTGATTTTTTTCATATTTATTTTAAATATTACTTGGGAAATGGCGCAGTAAGTAGATTTTGAGAGAAATAAAAGCATTTATATTGTTTACTGATGGTTGTCAGTTTGTTTGCTTTCCCTCAAGCCTAGCTGCTCAGAAATAAGTTTGCCATCACTGAGTCACTGGATAAAATCAGGCACTCTATTTTTTGCCTCACAGTTCACAGTGCTATATCCAGGAAAATTGCGTCCCGCATGCCTCTGGAATCCAATTTTGAGTGTATTTTTGTCCTTTTCCTATATTCAAGATAGCAATCTTTGATTTTGTTAGCACCCGATGGATGCTTAGGTAGGGCTGATATATGAAAGCGACTTAAGCTGCGGAGGGGTGGCGTAATCAAGTCTACAAGGAATACCATGAACCATTAATAAGTCCCACCCTGATTAACATAACATAACACATAACATAACACCCTAATACCATACTCAAAAATAAATCACAACAAATGCAAAGAGAAGCCACATAAAATCATACAACTATACATATTGTGATCTGCCACACAACAACATTCAGTTTTGCCAGAAAAGACACTGAAAAAATGCATGGCATCTCAGTTGCTGTTTATTTCTTGTTTCACGGCTTTACATAGTTTTCCATGTCGAACAGGGATGCACAAGTATTCTAATAACATGACTCAGCAGTTGCTGTGTATGGAGGGGATGGATCTATGTCCCAGCAAGAGAAAGCGATTTGTTCAACCCTCATAATGCCCAAGTTATCATTTAAATGAGATGCACACACATGCACACACAAACACACACACTCACACACACACACACACACACACACACACACACACACACACACACACACACACACACACACACACACACACACACACACACACACACACACACACACACCTGAATACATTTGTAACCCCTCCCACTGAGATGCAATGTGGAGTTAATACAAATTCACCTGGATAATGTGTGCAGGCCATGTATACTGAGCAGTAAGTGTTCCAGAACGAATGCATCCTCCAATGCATTAATTTCCTCTTTTACTGCTTTTTTTGTGGGTTTCCCTACATTTAATAGGTTTCTGCAAATAGAATGATACATTGCTGCCTCGCTGACTGGGAAGTAAATAAATGATATATTCTTTCTGTTGCCCTTCACTAAGGGACACACAGTGAAGACAAATATTAACCCAGTAAGCAAAAAAGATTACTGGGATTTGCAAACTGCCCATTTCAGAGATGCAAAATCTCTAAAATGTGAAAGGTAAACACATTTCTCTTTCGTAAGGTCCAGGAGAATACAGATACAAGCAATGGTTCTGACTGAGTGAATGTGCCAATAGTTGATCTATCAAGGTATTTGGGCCATGACAATACTATTGCGAATCTTTACGAAACAACAACTATTTGTGTGAGGACGTCAACCATTGGTGCAAAAGAAATAGTCTCCTCATACGAAGCCACAGAGAGAAAGCAATCAAGGGATGTTAACCTCTGGAAGAGAAGGGTATCCGAGGTTATTCTGTTTGTATAGAGGCAGAGGATGCGCGTCCTCTTTTGCCCTTCTTGATAAGACACAGTGCAATGAGACCCTGTCAGACACAATCTGAAAAAAGGCTTACAGACCATGAATGAAGATTTCAGCTCATGGAATGATCTTCGCACAGATGTCCGAGACTCAACCGAAAAATGGGGGCAGCTATGCCAGACATTCCTTGGCTTATGCATTTTACTGGAAAATACGATTATCCATTATTGTTGGCTTGGATGTAGCACCAACGGGAAACTCCTCGAACTCCTAGAGCAATGACTTATTATTTTTATACCACACAGATTTACACAGAATATACATCCAAGATTACCCTTTCTGTTTGCATAGAGGTGCTCCCTCAAAGAGTAGCTTAACCCCTAAGGGGTTGAGTGATGTGTTGAGTTCAGCAAAACGGGATTTCATCTTCTTTGTAAAGCTGAAGGTTTTTGGCAGTGCAGCCATGGTCCCATCATCCCACTGACTTGTTGTTACACATTCATAGCATCAATATGTTCTTTATTATTGGAGCTCCAGGGTCTTTGAAATTACATAACATTTCTATAAAAATAAAAATAAATACTAGAACACTTTTGATAACTTTGTTTACTGTGTTATCATATTTACTGTAAATGTACTATAATCACGTAAAACATCACACTATGCGATTTGAGTTAACAAATGCTCTATCTGACACAGTCATTGTATCTCTGTCAGTGGACAGGGAACAGCAGCATTGTGTCAACCCCATTCTCTGACCACTGCAAACTGATAGTTAGAATTATATTTCACTATTAATTACAGTAATTAAGTAAAATTTTCTCAAATCCTTCCATTTGTCACGTATAATGCGTTTGCATTTCTGTAACTGATATACTCCTATAGTTCTGCTGCTAAAACATCTTTGCATCTTTGCTTCTCCAAACAGAACTTAATGGTTGCTTCATTTAGAGGTATAGGATTCCTCAGAGTTTCTTGGCGCTGGGGTTGTGGTTTCTGAGTCTTAGAAATTCTGCAGTCCGTTGAAAAAATGGAATCAAATTGATTTCTTTTCTCTCCAGTAAACCTTTTTGGCCCACCAAAAATTTGTGAAGTACAATATGACACCACCCAATTATCTAAACAAAGTAAGCATTTGATGATACAGAGGCCTGCACTCTAAACTGTAAAATTGGGGAATGAGATCAGCACAAGGACAAACAATTTCTAGAGCAATGGATGGGCCCTTACTGTGTAATGCAGTTATTTCCTGCCTGGTCGGAAACCCTCCCATTAAACAGCCCATCCCTCTGTCTGTCAATAACGCATGAAAAATCCCGTTGCCCTGGCAAGCTGAATGTACACAACCATACATCATACACAATGCTCTGTAGAAACTTTCCTTCAGCTTTCCTCAAGTCTCAGGCAGACATTAAAATTTGTATTGATCCATCTTTGACTTGTTCAGAGTTCAAATATAATCACAGGCTGCACAGGCAATCCCTTTACATGTATCTCCCCTCCCCCTCCATTGATTTGATAACATACCAAGGAACACCTAATTGAGTTGATTATCCAGAGATGCTAGTTTGCAGGACATCATCCTTGTATTCCCCCATCAGGGACTGAATCCTGCAACCCTTTACTACAATTGTCAGTCGAGAAGAAATACGCCATATTGTTCAGTATCAGTCATTGTGTCAAATCTTTTTTACCTACTTAAAATTCAAGACAACTCTTTTCATTATATTCTCTACACTAAGACACCATCAAAACAATGAATACCTACTAGAACATTACCTTTCTCCAGCGCCTTCTCTTCTACCCCAGATCCCATTCATAGCATAAGCAATAACATTTTACGAGACCCTTCCTTAAAATACACTATTGTGTACCCTGAAATCTAAGTGGTTTTATTTTGGTAGACGTTAGCATGAGGGGATTTCATGGCAGGTCACAGCAGGAGAGAGGAGTACAGAAGCACATTGAAATGAGGATCACAATCTAATAAAGCATTTTGATTGAATTTCCCCCCATAAGTTCAATGAAATGGACAGTTAAACAACGAAGCTCACTGAGGTGGCTTCTCCTTGCTATCTGTCTGCATTACAGCCACAGCAGTTGAATTATGATGAACACATTGTACCAGCACAAGATAAGCACAAGTCAAGATATTTGTCATTTGTATGTCAAATTCATCCTGTTGACTTGATCCTCATGACCAAATGAAATAAAACCAAGAACAAATGACCATCTCTCACAGAATAACCCCAGCTCTGATCCAATGTAACCTAAACTCTTTACTGAGTATGCTTGTTGGCAAAGGTTTTATATCACTGTACTGTATATATATATATATATATATATATATATATATATATATATATATATATATATATATATTATGGCATGCCGTTCAGGAAATTAACATTTGAATATAAATATACAAAAGTCTGAATATATATACAAAAGTCTGAATATATATACAAAACTCTGAATATATATACAAAAGTCTGAATATATATATACAAAAGTATGAATATATATACAAAACTCTGAATATATATACAAAAGTCTGAATATATATATACAAAAGTCTGAATATATATACAAAACTCTGAATATATATACAAAAGTCTGAATATATATACAAAACTCTGAATATATATACAAAAGTCTGAATAAATATACAAAACGAAGTCTGAATATATATACAAAACGAAGTCTGAATATACAAAACTCTGAACTCTGAAGCGCTCAATCCGTCTTTGTCCGCCATATTGTATTGAGCGTTTCCTATTAAATCAATGGTACCAAAATGTTTCTAAATACGTATTTTCTGCTTCATGAAATACTGTTTTTCTGTTATATTGTTCAATTTTGACATTGATTTCTCACTAGAAATGCAATAATAACACGTTTATTTTACACCGTTTGACTTCACGAAGGATATTTTTAGAGGCAATTTCTCCATTCACTTGACTGGGGTCTTGTCAAAACCTTCGTACTTCCTTGTTTTCTGCTTCATGAAATACTGTTTATCTGTTATATGGTAGGGTGACCAGACGTGCTCTTTTTCGGACATGTCCTCTTTTTGAGACCTAAAAAATGCGTCCGGCAGGGATTCCCAAATCGTCCGGGATTTTGCCTCGTCGGGTGCTTCACAAAATGTTACAACTGCGAGTACCTAAGGACTGACTACTTTCTGGAAACACACCGGTGACCAGTAACTGCTCTTACATGTCATTGTAGTACCTTATGTTATTTATACGCTTGGAATGGCCAACCTTTCTAGGTCATGGTGAGTATTATTTTGTAGAAGGGAAATAGTCAGTAGCAATCTATAACACAATTATATGCTTATCCTACATAAACTATGGAAACTATTTTTTTTAAAAACTATTCAATTCAATGAATAATGTCTTATTTTCATTGGTATATGCAATGAGGATTTCTGGGTAAACATTTTTTGTCCAATGTCAAGTCTGTATTGGATCATGTGACGAGAGGAAACGATGTATCCCATTTAAAGTAAAAATGTCCTTCGTTAAGTCAAACGATGCAAAATGAACGTGTTATTATTGCATTTTTAGCGAGAAATCAAATCCATGTTAATTTTAGCCATATAACAGAAAAACAGTATTTCATGAAGCAGAAAACAAGGAAGTACGAAGGTTTTGACAAGACCCCAGTCAAGTGAATGGAGAAATTGCCTCTAAAAATATCCTTCGTGAAGTCAAACGGTGTAAAATAAACGTGTTATTATTGCATTTCTAGTGAGAAATCAATGTCAAAATTGAACAATATAACAGAAAAACAGTATTTCATGAAGCAGAAAATACGTATTTAGAAACATTTTGGTACCATTGATTTAATAGGAAACGCTCAATCCAATATGACGGACAAAGACGGATTGAGCGCTTCAGAGTTCAGAGTTTTGTATATATATTCAGACTTTGTTTTATATATATATTCAGACTTCGTTTTGTATACATATTCAGACTTCGTTTTGTATATATATTCAGACTTTTGTATATATATTCAGAGTTTTGTATATATATTCAGACTTTTGTATATATATATTCAGAGTTTTGTATATATATTCAGACTTTTGTATATATATTCAGACTTTTGTATATATATTCAGAGTTTTGTATATATATTCAGACTTTTGTATATATATATCCAGTCTTTTGTATATATATTCAGACTTTTGTATATATATTCAGAGTTTTGTATATATATTCAGAGTTTTGTATATATATTCAGAGTTTTGTATATATATATTCAAATGTTAATTTCCTGAACGGCATGCCATAATATATACAGTTTATATACGTATATACAGCCGCGGAAAAAATTAAGAGACCACTTCAAAATGATCAGTTTCTCTGGTTTTACTATTTATTGGTATGTGTTAAAGTAAAATGTACATTTTTGTTTTATTCTATAACCTACTGGCAACATTCCTACCAAATTTCAAATAAAAATATTGTCATTTAGATAATTTATTTGCAGAAAAATGACAATTGGTCAAAATAGCAAAAAAGATGCAGTGTCTTCAGATCTCGAATAATGCAAAGAAAACAAGCTCATATTCATTCTTAAACTACACAATACTAATGCTTTAACTTAGGAAGAGTTCAGAAATCAATATTTGGTGGAATAACCTTGATTTAAAATCACAACTTTCATGTGTCTTGGCATGCTCTCCACCAGTCTTTCACATTGCCGTTGGGTGACTTTATGCTACTCCTGGCGCAAGAATTCAAGCAGCTCGGCTTCTTTTCATGGCTTGTGACCATCCATCTTCCTCTTGATCACATTTCAGAGTTTTTTTAATGGGATTCAGGTCTCGAAATTGGGCTGGCCATGACAGGGTCCTGATCTGGTGATACTCCATCCACACCTAGTTCGTCTTCTCTGATGAGTCCAATTTCACAGTAGGTGCAAGACTCTGTGGCTTGTAGGCCTCTCCAGGTCTCCGTCTAACCATCAGACGACCATGTGTTGGGCAAAGCTGAAAATTGGACTCATCAGAGAAGACGAACTAGGAGACCCTCCAGTCCGCTTTGGTTCAATCCTTATGGTCTTTTACAAACCTCAGCCAGGCAAAGTACAACGTTGTCCCGGAAGAAAAACTTGCTTCCTTTTGCTCTGACAATGTTCCCCAGCTCTGAGAAGTGTTTTTTCCAGCAGGGCAATGCTCCATGCCACACAGCCAGGCCAGTAAAGGTGTGGATGGAGTATCACCAGATCAGGACCCTGTCATGGCCAGCCCAATTTCGAGACCTGAATCCCATAAAAAACCTCTGAAATGTGATCAAGAGGAAGATGGATGGTCACAAGCCATGAAAAGAAGCCGAGCTGCTTGAATTCTTGCGCCAGGAGTAGCATAAAGTCACCCAACGGCAATGTGAAAGACTGGTGGAGAGCATGCCAGGACACATGAAAGTTGTGATTTTAAATCAAGGTTATTCCACCAAATATTGATTTCTGAACTCTTCCTAAGTTAAAGCATTAGTATTGTGTAGCTTAAAAATGAATATGAGCTTGTTTTCTTTGCACTATTCGAGATCTGAAGACACTGCATCTTTTTTGCTATTTTGACCAATTGTCATTTTTCTGCAAATAAATGATCTAAATGACAATATTTTTATTTGAAATTTGGTAGGAATGTTGCCAGTAGGTTATAGAATAAAACAAAAATGTACATTTTACTTTAACACATACCAATAAATAGTAAAACCAGAGAAACTGATAATTTTGAAGTGGTCTCTTAATTTTTTCCGCGGCTGTATATAGATAGATAGATAGAAACTCAAAAAATGTTATATATAATATTCAGGGGAAAAGGCTTAATTCAGACGTGCTCTTTTGTTGTTGCTTTTATCTTTAATTATCTTCTTTGGCCAAAATTTCTGCTATGCAAAATTTCTCAACTGCTCTGCATCTCAACACTTACAAGCTTATGAGAATGTATTGTCAGTTGTTGTTGTTGTTGTTGTCATATAACAATGTTGCTGTTTCAACTGTGTTTTCTTCTTCAAGGGAGAAAGTGAAATATTAATAAAGAAAGAAACAACGAATAAAACATCAAACAAGTTTGAAAAGACACGATCTTGGTGAAAAAGCATGGCTGCAAACCTCATCTATCAAAAGATCCAGTCCCAATGTTATTGCCTGGCTTTGGTCGTAAGATCACTGAGTCTGGCATGCTATTATTACACCCCCAGAGAGGAGAAGATGAGACAGGGAGTGGGAGATATCTGTCAGCTACAAAGAAAAGCCTCCTCTTGCTTCACAATTAAAGCTCTTTCTAACATGATAAAAAAAGCCTAGACAAGAACATCCCCTTTGCAAATTGGGCCCACACTCATCCACACTGGTACCCCACACAAAGGAGCTTGGGGTAAAAGAACACAGGCAGGTATGGCTTTCTACTTGTCTCTCCCACTTCAACAGTTTCAGCTAATCTCACTGGTTCTAATGTAATTGGCTCATTATCTGTTGTGTCTGACCTTCTATCCGTGAACTACAAAAGAAAAAATGCACTCCAGCCGAGCCACAGAGCAAGAGTGGAGACTAACTCGTATGGATGTGTGTTGTTGCATTATTTAAAGTCATCTTTTAAGTCATTCTTTAAGTCCATTCTTTAAGTCATTTTAGAGGAGGCAAATGTCCTTCAGTCATAAAAAAGCAGTAGATGAATAATTAATAATACTAATGCAATCATATGTATAAAAATAAATGTATACAGTGTAAACAAAATTAATTTCGGAAAAATGTGTTCCCCTTTGCCAAGAACCAGTCCATCAGAGCACAAAAACCCATTACCTCAGACACTGATGGGAGAGAAATCCTACAGACTAAAGGACTGAAGCAGGTTAAAACTAAACAAAATGGACCACCAGAGCCTCAAGGGGAAACTCTGACTAAAGCATGAGCTCTGAACTATCAGCTCCGAAACAGTGGAGACTGGCATGAAAAAAGGTAGGAAAAACCTGCCTTCTTCCCTGATAAAGACAAACACATGGGACATTCATCGAGTCCATATATCCTTTATCCATTATTCCTTCACAAAAATCCCTCTAGACATCTCAGTATAAGCAACACTTTGATTAGAAGGCGAGAGAATGGTTGGAGTAGAAATAAGAACACAAGCATTGGATCTTAAGACCCTTATGAATCTAATACAACAGTAAATATGAAAAAAAGTGTCTTCGTTCACAAATGCTCAATAAGGCATGTAATATGTAACTGGATTAATCACACAGTATATGAGCAGAGATAAATACATCTAAAGTGCTTTCTTAATCCCGCATAGCCTTCGTCCTTGAGAGGTCAGTAACAAAAGGAGACACTCCCACATCTGCATTTATGATTTTCTCTGTGAGAAAATGGAAAATTGCGCTTCTGGTTCAGGTTTTATCTATAATGTGGGTAGCGGTTATTTTCTCCCGCTCTCGACTCATACTTGTGCAAATAGGCAAAAAGCAGAAACATTTTGCTGTTGCTTTTTTCGCCTTTCTCTTTTGGGTGCACATGAACAGGTAGCAGTGAAATGTTAGTAATATAAGGCTCTTTGCTTACACATCAAAGGAATAAAATAACACATAGCAGTATGCAACATGTAAAGGGTATCAATGCTCAATGCTTAGGTTGTTAAAGAAGAAGAATCTGTAAATTGTAGATAAATATTTTGCCATTATTACCTTTACTTTTTTCACAGTCTAGACGCGTATTAACTCATTGAGATGCTCCCTCTGATAAGCCATTTGATGAAAATGATATGTTTACGTGCATGAAATGACAGCATTGCCACACAAAGCTCAATTTGACAACGACTCTGTAATAGGCCTCTCAAGACTCTTACTCCTCACTGAGGATGCATTCCATGTCACTGATAATGTTCCAGGGCCACAGTTTTCATTCACGCCACACATGAACACATGATTTGAATAAACCAGGGGAGTTAGGGTTGCTATAGAAGTTTATTTTCTTGTCAGGCCTCCTGTTGTTCCATCCTGGACTTTGGTTGTGCAAGTCATGCGGTTAAATAAAGCATCCACTCCCAGGCGGACGACAATCTGTAGCTGTAGGGAAAGCCTGGAGACATTAAGGGCTGTGACTCCTACGGACCCCCAGAGCAGGTGTTTCCTCTTCCCCAAACACGTGCAACTCTTTCTGGGTGTTTGGTCATCAAGGTCCCCTGGGTCCTTAATGGGGAGGCTTAGTCCTATTGTGTTTCTTTATCTGGAATTGAACACGTGCATATTGCATATTTGGCATTTCTATTAATGGATTATTAATGACCCTCTTGTCTTCGTTCCAAGGGCTCGTTGAGGATGCAGTATCTAGGGAAAGAGTCTTGCGGTGTTGTTTTACTTGAGTTCATTTGCCATGCTGCTTTGGTGGTGGCCTGTTCTTGCTGTTAAACTTTAATAGACCTGGAATAAGATAAGCAATAATCACATATAGACTCAGCATTTCGGAGAGTGTGGATGCTATGCTTAAATTTGTCCTCAATCACTGAGGTTTAATATGTATTTAAAATCGACATTGCAGCGTCTACTCTATGGGGTTCTTTGAAGGGAATATTAATCATGATGGGCCTCGTTTCCCAATAACGACGTATCTTAACGGCCTACGTGGATTTTGGCGACATCGTAGACTCATCATAGCCGTAAGTGCGGTGTCGGGAAACCGCTCTGCAATATCCCTCTTACGACCGATTTCAAGTCCTTTTTAGCGTTCGGGAAACTAGGCCATGCTCCTTTAGGCTGCAGGCCTATTATTTTGAAAGGAATCAACCAGAAAACACACAATAGGGAAAATGGAAGGCAGGTATTATTGAAGACGGTTGATTTACTGAAGATTGATTGTTTTTTAGCTTAGTTCAGGCGTGAGTTATGTAATCAGTGAGGCTTCATCACGGTAAATTACATGATTTCTTTCTCATTAGGCAGATCCCTAGACAAAAATAAATAGTCTATTCTATTCTTGTTGAATTTTTATCCTTTAGCCTGTCGATTTGTGTGTGTCTCTAGGAGGGATTAGAAAAGCCAGACCAGATGGCACAGTGGACTCAGCTGTTTCTGAATTGTGACTGCTGCACCTTAAAGGTCTCATATCAAACATTTATGACCTCATCTACCCAAGCATTAGCATTCAAAAAGTAACCTCCAGCACCGCAACCCTCATAAAATGCCAGCTCTTTACCTTAGTCAGCTACTGAATGGATATTATTCTGTTTAATTACTTTGTTTAACAGATATTGTCCAATTATCACTTTCCAAGTTAAGTATAACACTTATATATTCACTAGACTGTACTTCTGCGTCAATCAAATCCAAGAGAGATAAGTTCCAGCATCACTGGATCATTTTGCACATACAGAAGATGTTTGTAGCCTCAATCAACTCCACCATTTTACTGTACAAAACAATCATTCATATGAATTGTGAATTATTCATGGTTCATCTTCATGTGATGAGGTATCCGAAAGAAGCTGTGAAAAAAAGACTGGGGATAAAGACAATTTGGCTGGATAGTCATGGAGGAAACAACACCATTAATAACCAATTAAATACTGATGGGGGGGAGGATAGCGTATGAAACATGTTCTAAAAAAGTCTGCACTGACCCTTTAAAAGGCAGAACTGTGGTTTGGCCTGCATGACACATCTGCCATCGCTAACACAGCTCTTTAAAAACATATTACATCATTACTTGTTTATTTTACCCCTCTTTAAAGATTGATTCCCTGTCAGCTGTATGTCACGCTTGAACGATGACATTCTTGTGCACGGAGAGGGCAGAGCAGGGGCAGGTCCAGGAGCATCTTCATGTCCCTACCGACTAATGGCCAATTTATAAGCCAGTGACAAAGAGACTATGATTCAAGGGTGTCTTCTCATATGTAAATATGGTCAGTGGTGCAATATTTCACCTCATGAAATATTGATATTTAGCTGGCATGCTGGTGATCCATCTTAAGACAGGCCTTGCCTACCAGCCTACATGTACACAGAGAAGAATTTAATCCATATTAGATGAAGACTTTAGCATAGAAGATCATTGTGACCTCCAAGCACTGGAAAACAAGAGACAACTAATCAATCAGTCTTTCTCTCTGTCTCTTTCACACTCTTTCTCTCTCCATCTAGCTATCGGTCTGCCGTGAAACTACTGTTTACAGTGGTAGGTAGAAATTATATAAAAGAAGTTCCAAATCCATACTGAAGGTTCTTGTAAATCAATTTCACTGAATGGTTGTCTATCTGTCTGTATGTCTGTCTCTCTGACAATCTGTCTGTCTATCTGTCCATATGTCTGTCTCACTGACTATCTGTCTGTTTGTCTGTCTGTATGCATGTTCCATCTGTAAATCACAGGCATTTTATAATCCTATTTGCTAAAACACCATGAACGCTCAGGGTAGTCCTGAAAATGCAAAACATTATAGGTACATATATATATGTATACGCATATAGGTACATTATATGGTGTAAGTGGTACACTCGTTAACGTTCCCACCTTCTAACTGGGTTAATCAAACTGGGTTTGAGACCTTAACCTAAGGTATATCAGACTTCTACACACAGTGGACTGGTGGCACATGCACACACATGTATCCTTTGCACTAATAATCATCTAGACAGTATTACGATTATTATTATCATAATTATAAATGTTGTTGTTGTTTTTCTTCTTCTTCTTCTTCTTCTTCTTCTTCTTCTTCTTCTTCTTCTTCTTCTTCTTCTGCCTCAGGTGGTTAATGGTCTGAGGATGGTTATGACCACCTGTTTGTCTGCTTCCTCCAGCTGGCCAGACTGTCTTACTCTACACACGTTTCCCCAGGAAGAGTGAATCACCCTGGGCACGTGCACTGCCATGTCCGGCCTCCTGGTAATTATTTTTGACAAACTCAAGACTCAAGGGTGCCCCTTGCACATGCACAGATACACACACACGCACACACACACACACACACATACACTGACAAACATGTAGACACATCCACAGACAGAGTGAGAGAGAGTGAGTGACTACACGACTACAGCAATGCTCATAATTTTATTTTATGTGTAATTGTCCACTTAACTGTATATTGGTAATAATTTCCTTCTTGTCAAATCTTGTCAATGTTTTCTTCATTTCATATTTCGATAACGAGGTTGTTAGTGACCTGCTTCTATCCACTAAGGACCCTGTTCTATTCTGCAGGGTTTTTGATGGATTATGAAGCAAATTCAGCTGAGATGTTTTTTTTAAGTTTCCTGAGAACCCAGATATACTCCTGTAAGATATAATAGACTAAGCATCATCAAACCTTTTTCAGATTGATGTGCCTCGTTCATACCTTTATGCCTTCACAAAAATGGCAGAACCTAGGGCTTGAAAACACCACTGGCACAGTGCCAAATGGTTTGGGCTCATTGCAGAATCGATCAGGGGGTCCACTCAGCCATCTGCTGTGCTCCTGAAGGCTGAATCCATTTACTCTTTCTCTCTCCCTCTCTCATATGCCCCCTTTTCTCTCTCTCTTTCTCTCTCTCTCTCTCTCCCTCCCTCTCTCATTTACCCACTTCTCTCTCTCTCTCACGCTCTCTCTGTCTCTCTCTCTCTGACTCTCACTATCTGTCAGTTGTAGTCTCTCAGGTTTTCCAAAGCGCATGAAAGTCCTCCTCCTACCTAAACACTATTAAATAATAATGAGTAATGACAGAGATATATTACACCATTCACTAGCCCCCCAAGAAGCATTTGCATTTATACCTCTCCTTGATTTGTGAGCTTTAAGGGCTACTTACGTAACTATGCAATATCTTCAATAAATAGGGCATCACGTGATTTTTGCAATCTTGTCATATCATCATATCAATACAAAGTTAATGTCATCATATAAATACAAAGTTAATAACAGCGATTTCACGCAAAGGATCTGGTTTAGGGGGGCCCCTGAGCTCATGGGCCCCTGGGCCCAAACGAAATCGGCATTGGAAATTGGCATTGATAAAAAAAAACATCCGCTAATAAGAGTGTTAATGGCATACTTATATCAATCTAGCCATTGTTAATTTAAAGTGCACTGAAACACTGTGTGTTTGTCATTGATATGCTTTAAACTAATAATGTCTTTTTTTTTTTACCGTTTTTACTTGACCAGGTACGATGCCAGAAACAGGGACGTGCGGTCAGAGGAGGCAGAGCCTAATTTCTGCATGACTCAGATCATTTCGAGCATTTTTATTATCAAAATCACTGCGCATTTCCTCTCAGTACCTCTGCCTCAATGAAGGGGTCGAGCGAGAGCGCACTTGTCGGGTATATGCTGGTTCTAACTTTGGTTGTCTTGAAGTTGTGAGCAGACTAGGTGCTTATCCTGAGATAAACTAGCCACTGACTGCATTCGCTCAAGAAGAGGAGGTAGATCGCGGGAGAAGAGGACAACGGATTTCCACTAAACTAAACGGGTAGTCGTGAGTGGATTACTTTTGTTTCACCTCAAATTGACGGTTACAAGCTCCAACGAAAGTGCACCAACTTTAAATTATACTGGTCAGTAGAACATTTTGGTATTGCGTGCTATGTCTGTGTTGTTTAACTGTTTGCTTGTTAATATGTTGTGTAAATAAATATGTAATTGTTTTTTTCTAAACTGCAAATTCAAAACTGTGTCCGAATTGGGTAAAAGGTCATTTAAATTAGCATCCCATCACCGTAGTTATATTTTCCCTAGACAAAATGAAATGAGCCATATCGTTGGTGGGAGGGCTACATACGCTAGCTTGTTACTATTAATATCTTATTTGACACAGTGTAAAAGCTCAATTAGCACACCGGTTGTACGTTTAGCTGTAGGCCTATAGCCTCGTAAAAGTCAGTTGAGTATTGAGCCGCATAACGTCTTATAATCAGTGGCGGACCTAGTCATTTGGGGGCCTAAGGCGAACATAGCCAGGGGCCCTCTTCATCCGTCCTTTTAATGCAAAAAAAAAAAGGGCCACCCTCAAAGCAGGGACGGACTGGGGGAAAAAAGTGGCCCGGGAGTTGTCTGTCAGAGCGGCCCATTTAATATACGGCGCGTTGCCCACTCAATGTATGCAAAATACCCATACACTTAACAGAATTTTGGATGATTACAAAGAAATAACATTATATATGTTTTTTAATAACATTTGGATCCACAAATTTGCCTGGATGGACACATGGAATAAAATGATACTGGCTATTGTAACACTCCAAGGTAGGTATAGTTTGCTAGATGAATATGCTTTACTCTGGGCTAGTATCAGATGGTTATATGTATAACTACAGAGCCTTTAGGAATAAATGTCAGCAGAGAAAGAGTACACAATTTTTTTGATAATGATTAGGGCGACCTACATTAGGCAATATCAATTTTTTTGTAGTCTGATTACCTCATACAGCAATACCTTTTTGTATAGTAGATGGCAGCACACAATCAAAATATTTCCCCTCTACCTACATAGCTACAGTAGCTAGTTATATGGAATTTAGTTGCATTCAGGAGCCTTCATAAGCAAACATGATTTGGCTCCACATTAAATGATCCCACTTTTTCATTATCCACATGTCTCAAATGTTGTATGATGCAACATAGCTTTACAGGACACATACAATATGTCCAGTAACAACGTAAAGAAGGGGGCAACATATGTCAAAACCAACAATATTTATTGACTGATCTCGAAAGTATTGGCTTACAAAAGCTAAATAAGTCTTCACAAAGAAAATAACTCAGTGTTAGGGCAAAAAGCGAACATTCACACTGTACAATCTATGAAAAGTGACAGTGGTAGCCTACAAATAAAGGAATACAGACCGCGTTAGCCACTTCACAGCGTGCTAGCCATGATTTTCTTTCGTTCCAATTCTTGGATGTAGGATTCCACCCTTTATAGAAACCTGTTGAATCGATACATTTGGTGTAGGAAGTCCTAATTGTTTTGTTGTCAATTTATCTTAATTAGTACGCCGACTAAAAATGAGTTTCTTTCAAGGAGTGACTCCAATTGTTGCACTGAATGTTAGACATCTTGACAGAATATGCCTTGACCGTTTTTTTTAAACACATACGTCCTTATACTTTTGACGAAAGAATGGAGCATGGCGAGCCCTCCCGGAAGCCATGGAAAATGCATTGAGAGCCCTCTTTTATGAAAGAGAATTGATTTAACATTAGAGTGAGAGAGATCTGGGGCGATTTCCATTTAGCCCCAAATAGGGACGCCGCCTTCTGAAGCACAACTGTTGCGTGACTGTTGCCTGATTCAACATTTGGTAATTTCCGACAGAGAAAAAAAATCTCCTTTTCCTGAAGGCAGTTCGTCGCCACAATCGCCCTTAAAGGCACAATATGCAACAATTATGCTTCAGGATTAGGGTTAGGATAAGCAGTTTAACCTTAAAATAACAGCTTAAAAAAAATTGGGGCGCTACAATGACTTTTAATATGGAGAATTGCGTCCGTGCCAATGGCATAGCAGGGTCGATAGGCATATAACTGCCTTCTGTAGTTTTGCCTGCCGATGCCTGCCGACCTGACTTTGATTACCTTCTGCCGATCTAGTAAGTAGCTTATTTGCCGTCTTGCTTAGTCTTGTGTTGCACATGATTGATGTTTGACTGTGTAAGGACAGTCGTTGAGTAATTAGTTTGTCATAATGTCAAAGTCAGCACATTTCAAGAGATTTCGTTAGTTTTAGCTGCTAGCATACCTTTAGCGAATAGCTATTAATCCTTAATGCACCTTTAAGGTCCGCCGCCACTGGTTTGAACTTTATTGTAGAAATGAACAGAACAGAACATACGATGGGGTGTAAACATCAGTGGTAATGGTAGTGTTGCATGCTGGGTGTGTGATTATGTGTGTGTGTGTGTGTGTAGGGTTGTTAAAGGTGTCTACGAGCGAGACACGCAAGTATTAGGCTAGAGTGATTGACATTTAATAACAAATAAACATAGTAAGAATGACGGAGGAGATTAGATTAGCAAAGAAAATAGTAACCATGAGTGTGAATACAGGTCACTAGGAGTAGTATAAATAGCAGACAGTGATTCCAATTAGTTATCATTAGAGGTATATAATGTATTCTGTGAAGCAAGGAAAACTGTCGCGACCGACGACATCTGCGGGAGGGCCGTTGATTATAGACTTGGGCCATCTCATCGGCCCTATCGGTGCCTGGCAGAGATGGGCAGTATTTCAATTACTTGTATTTGAAATACTAGTTAATTTACTTCTGAGTATTTTGTAATTTGTATTTGATAGGGCCGATAAAAAATCAAATGTAATTTGTAACAAAATACTTTAGAGTGGAGTAATTTTGTATTTAAAATACTCAAAATACTTTCTCCAGTGTTTAGGCAGAAGGAGATTTTTTTCTGTCGGATTCTACCACTAGACCATCTGATCTGCCTCTGAATGTCATTGTCGAATCAGGCATCAGTCAATTTGCCAAAAGTGGTGCTTCTTGTGGCCTGCCCCTTTTAGGGGCGAAAAGGAAATCACCCCAGATCTCTTTCATTGACTCTCATGTTAAATCCATTTTTTTTTTCACAAAACAGGGCTCAGGTCGAAAACTTAGATAGCTGTCTTGATTTCTTGTCAATTTTTCTTCATTAGTACACCGACTAAAAGGAGGTTCTTTCAAAGAGCGAATCAAGTTGTTGCACTGAACGTTAGCCTTCTTGACAGAATGTGACTGACAAAGCTGTATGATGTCCTTATACTAGTGCTGTCAAACGATTAAAATATTTAATCGCGATTAATCGCATTTTTGTCATAGTTAACTCAAAATGAATCGTGATTAAATTAATCAAAATGAATCGCGATCGCAAATTTTATCTATTCTAAATGCCCCTGCATCATTTTTATTTTATTTTAATGATGTTATCAACATGGAAAAGTGGATTGGCTTGCTTTAAGCAATGTTTTATTTTATTGAAAAACAACATTGCCAAACAGGGCGGTACAAAATAAAATTATAAAGTGCACATTTAGGACAAACATGGCCTCAGCCTATAGTGCAGTTAAACCATGGCTTAATATTTTTTGCTGCCAGCTACCTGTTGACAACAGTGAAGCTCGCTTCTTTTACACAACACAACTTTTAAAGGTAAATTTTCTATTCAGAAGCTTTTTATCATCCATTTCGCTGTATCGCGCTCATCATTCACTCAAACGTGACGTTAGCCTACTACAAAGTTTGGGAGGGCAAAAAAACGTTAATCTAAAAAAATAAAAATAAAAAATAGTTTTTTTTTTACATTGCGTTAATCGCGCGATAAAAAAAATTAACAGCGTTAAAATGGGTTCGCGTTAACGGCGTTAATAACGCGTTAAACTGACAGCACTACCTTATACGCAATTACGTATGACGAAAGCATGGTGGGGATAGCCCTCCCGGAAGCCATAGAGATTGAAAATGAGAGCCCTGTTTTGTGAAAACATGAAAGTCACACAGCTGCTGCCTGCAAAAAAATATATATACAAAATCAATCAAGTTGTTGTCTTTTAATTGCTTTGCTTAGTTACACTGACATTCTGTGACTGTTCTTCCTTTTTTACTGGGTTTACAGAGCTTTGTGTACATTACATATCCCCGTAGCCAGGGCCCATAGACATGTTTATGTCAATCTAAATAGTATGAATAGCCAAGTCACATTGCCAAAAATACTGATGTATACCTATATTCAGCGAAAAAATTACACTGACAGGTGTAATAAGCGGAATATGTGTGCAGGGGCAGGGGCGTGGTGGCGGCTGTTACAGACATGAAAGAAAGGATACAAGACTCAAATGTTTGGGAACCACTGCCTTACAACACTGACAAGGGCCCGTCATAACAGCCTGCACCTGGGCCCGTGATAACTATGTTACGCCACTGAATAGCCCGAACCTGAATGTTCTGCTATACCAAATTGAGAGAAAACTGAAAATTCAGAAAAAGTAATTCCTGTATTTTAAAAATACAAAATACATGTATTGTATTTTGTTACATTTTCTGGCAACAGTATTTTGTATTTTATTTTGATACATTTATTTGAAGGGTATTTTGTATTTTGTATCAAAATACATTTTGATGTATTTATGCCCATCTCTGGTGCCTGGGTGGGCAACTCGTTGGGGGCTTTCTGCTGAGTGGGGACCTAAGGCAGTTGCCTAGTTCGCCTTTATGGTAGGTCCGCCACTGCTTATAATAAAAAAAAAAACGATCGTTAAAAAGTAATAGTATTAGACAATAAAACAAAGTTTTTTCAATTCTGGTCAGATGACAATTTTTAAATCATAGGCATATATACATGTATGATGTTTTTAAACAACTAGACAACCACAGGAGGGAAGTTCTACATTCACAGACAGACAATTGTCATCATATACAAGAAAGCAGATGCATATTTCATAATGCTTGCATATATTACGAAGATCTCCACAGGGTTTCCAAAGCTGAAGTGGCCTTTCACTTTACATCATTTTCATTATATTCACCAGGATTATTACAACAAACTACTGAAAGTGGGGGTACTGTGCCACCTCATCTGTATGTCAGATTAGGATGATCCACTGTATATACAGACAGCTGCTGCGTGACTATGATGGCAATTTAGCTGTAATCTTCTGGGGGTTATCTCACCCCCTTACCGAATAATCTTGCTTGCAAGTGCTCCATGTTGTGAGGTACCATTCCGTGGCTGAGTAGCCGTGGATGACTCATCCTCGTCCTACTGGTCCTATTCTTAGTAACACTGTATATATGTATTGAATAACTGGATATCACAGTAAGGTCAGCATTCACACGTGTTAGAGTAAGTAGTTCACTTACAAATCACTGAGGATTTTCCATGTCTGAGTGCCTAGAAGAGGTCTGAGTTATATTCCAGCTTGTTACTTTTTTTACACTGACCAGGGATGATATCCTCAGGCAGTGGTTCAACTTCCAGCAGCTTTCTTCTCTTACTCTATCATGGGTTTGCATGCGGTCACCCCTATCTGCAGTTGGAATGCTGACAACACTACCTTTTTGTTCCATGAACTGAGGGGATTTACACCCACAGAAAGGCAGGGATCCTGCCAGTGGCCAGCTGCAGGAGCTGATGGTGGGGAGGGGGACGTATCTGACCACTGCAGCCCCTGCACCAGGGGATGGTCCAGGATTAAAGAGACGAATCATGGATGAGGATAAGATCTCAGACGATGACCTTGCTCCAGGCCAGGCGGCTCTGGTGGAGGTATGACAGGCAGCTATAACCTGTACCTGACATCTTCAGCTCAGAAGTACAGTGTGCGGCCTAGAGTAACAATGAATAACAGAAAACTGATGTACTCTACCACATACGGTTGCACACTAATAATTAGTATGTTGCTGTATTTAATGTAGTAATAACAATGTAACAGGGGCACTGAATGCACTATAAATACTGTAGGTGCCTCTAAACAACTACCATCTCCTACTCTCTTCCTTTCTCAAACTTTTGGAAAGTGTTGAGTGAATGATCAAACTCTCATTAAAGATGATTGTTTTTTTTTGTTTTTTTGGCTCTCGTCTCATTTTTCAAACTGAGAAAATCGAGATCTTCAGTCTTGTGGCTTTTAAACAAATAATGCTTCAGTGCAGTTGACCCATTAAAGTTGTTTACTTGTGAGCTCAGTATAATCTATGAGCTCCGTGGACGTGAGACCTCTTATCTCCTCTCCACTGTAAGACTCTCACACAGAGCTGAACTAATTACAAACACATCCATGCTGCTTTCTCCTCTTCAAGAAGGAAAATAAAAAATGCAACGCTTAAACAAAACAAAATGGAAGAAATTTACACAATATTTATAGATAAAAAAAAAAAAGTAAATGCCACTCAGAGACGGGCTTGGTGCCATTCGATTTTGCTCTTTTGTTTTTACTGTTTGTAACTGATTCATTTAAATATTCACAGCTTTCAGTTGGTTGGTTTACCGGACTACAAAAGCCAATTCATTTCTGCATTAACTGTGTAGCAATATATAAACAGTATTTCCCCAGGGCCTGACTAGTCTACTGTGTGCTTCAGCGTGCTTGATTGATACTTGAGTGATCTGAAGTGAATGCATACATGTGTGTGTGTGAACACATACATTTAGTGTCTTTATGTCTACATTTTTCTTCTTAATTTGTGAGTGTGTGTGTGTGTGTGTGTGTGTGTGTGTGTGTGTGTGTGTGTGTGTGTATGTGTGTGTGTGTGTGCGCACGCTTGTAGGAATAATAAAAAACAATTCACTTTGTAAAGCTGTTATGGTTGGCCTTCTGCATTTATATTTTCTATCCTCCCCATTACGTGTACATGTGTCTGTGTCTGTTTATAAGTTTTGTGTGTGTGTGTGTGTGTGTGTGTATAGGTGTTTCTCAGTTTGTGTGTGTGTGTGGGTGTGGATGTGTGTGTGTGTGTGTGTGTGTGTGTGTGTGTGTGTGTGTGTGTGTGTGTGTGTGTGTGTGTGTGTGTGTGTGTGTGTGTGTGTGTGTGTGTATGTGTGTTTGTGTGTTTGAAGATCAAATAATATAACCATTCATCTCAGGGCAAATCTTGTGTCAGTAGGAATATACTTTTAAGAAAACTAAGTCCAGCAAGCCCCTTGGGGCCTTGCTGTAATTGTTTTTGCACAAGAAGTCAATAAGGAGGCATCTAAGTTTATCTATCCATTCTCTCTTGGAGGTGGTACACTGTGAATCATTTGTCATATGAGAAAACACTGCAAAATGGTTTATCTAAGAGAACATACACAAGCCTGAATCAAGCATTTTGAGTCTTTATCCATGAATGTTGCTCATGACATGGTGGGTTGTAATATCTATATTTTGCCCTCCCTAAATTAAATGTGTTAATAGTGTCTTACATGTCAGACTGCTAATATATTTAAACATATGACATATACCAGCAGGAGGATAACAACCATGGCAACTGGGGGATTTAATTAAATGCGTTGGCCATGTATGGTGTGTTAGATCTTATCCTCATACTTTGCCTGAGCCCCAAAACATTGTCATTGCCAAGGAAATGACATGGCTGGGTAAAAGCCTGATAAGGTTTTAATTGCACAGTGCATTACTACACCAAACACCATACACCAACATATCTGTCTCCAAGATTTAATGAAAGACTGTAGAAATAAAGGTTCTCAATAATACTGTAGGGCTCCACCACCAGGAATACCTTTATTTGTCGAGACAGTGCTCAGCATGAAATTGATTTATGCAAACCACACAATCATATTTCTGTTTGTTAACTCAGGTACTTGCGGAAAGAGAAGGAAATGGTTGTTAGTGTGATGTTAGGGCATTATGGGGAGAAAAATGCAAGGTTGAAGTGATGTTCGAGACACCCTGTGGAGCAGTAAGAGAATCTCAAGGCTGGTTGTAGAAGAAAACATGACATAATTCTGAATTAAAGCAACATTTTGTAACAATTGTACCTTAAAATAACAGTTTCATGCTCATTTTGGTTTGACTTGTAATATAGAGAATGGTGTCTGCTACACCATGCCTGGTGTGCCTGGTATTGCAGGGTGCAACACTTTGCAAGAACTACATAATGCTTTATAGCACAATCTCACACAACAACTGGCCCCCTTCTGCTAGCTATAAGAAGAAGCTAGCACAGTATTTTCCATATGAACATCATGGCAGAGGCGATGAAGAAACCAAAGAAGACGTTGTCAGTGGAAGCGAGGAAGAGAAAAGAGAGAGTAACCGAGCAAGAGATAAACGTTTGTGCTCTTTTTTTGCCCCTTACCAAATTATAAGAATCGTTAAGAGAATCGATAAGGAATCGGTTCGATAAGCAGGAATCGATAAGGAACCGGAATCGTTAAAATCTTCCCTAAGTATGCTATTAACCCAGAAACGTGAGACTCTGTGAAAGGCTGTGGTAGCCGGCCAATCACAGTCTTTGCGAGCTGCGTAGGGCCGTAGTGTTTAAGTCGCATAGTCAGGAATTTTGGCCGACGCACTTTAGCACGTAAGGGGGGGTATTTTACCGCGCAAGGGGGGGTTGTGTATCTTACCTGCTTACGCGTTACGTCTAAAACAGAGCATATATCGGAGTTGTGCTTGCATGATGTCTTTCATCATAAACGTCCCTGAGAATGCAACGTAGGCTGTAACCTTATCGGTGTCATTCCTGTTTCACAGAGATTTGTTATTTTCTAGATGCCCAAAGTCATCAACATCAGTCCTGTCAGGCTAGCATCCAAATAAATACGTCTCACAACAAATAAGCCTGGATAGTTTGCAACCTTGAAAACTCTCCACTAGTTTGTAAATGTAAATTACACAGCCCAATGTGTATGTGTATGTGTATTATGCACAAAATATGCCTGTATCATGTCGCATTTTAATCCAGTAAACATTTTATTAGATTACACACATGAATATTGAGAATATTCCTACAACAAATTATCAGTACAGTTCACTTACTCTTCCTGAGTTCCTGAATAATAATATTAATATAAGTGAGGTGCACTGGTGTGCATAGTGGTCGAGAAAGCAGAAGAACCTGTAAACAATTCCAGCATCCTGTTGCTATAGGTTACAGAGACACGATGCCTTTGTTCTCGAGATGAAATTGAGTTAGCCTTGTGAAGACATAGTGGAGCTCCTGAATGCTTTTGTACTTTAATTGAATTTAATGAAATGTTTTTAATATTTTTTTTATCTTAGCTTTGCAGTGACACTGTCCCAGAAAACACGAGAGGTAATGAACCCATTGAGAAATAATGAACTATCCCATTAATAGGAGCTATTCCACATTCAAATCCACCTTTTGTCCATTATCTTAGGGGTACTACTTAATTTCAAAATGACACCCACCTAGGCACTGAGATAACTTTCTAAAGGCACAGGGGCATTTTTTGCACGATGCATGGACAATATTTTAGCAGTCCAGTTTGGATGTCAAAATGATAAAGACATTTCAATCTAAAAGGAGTGCCTTGGTTTGGAGAGCCTTTCTCTCTCTGTTTCCTCATCATCATTTCACTCATTGGACTCTAGATAACCTAGGAAGAAGAGAGAGTATAATTTTATGATTAAACTCTAATGAAAGCCATTTCCATCCTCTCTCTCTTCTTCCTCACTTGCTCTCTCTCTCCCTCACATTTCTAGACGATCTCTTGCTCACTTTCTCTCGAAGGTTCAGTAGTTTAGAAAATGTACTCTTTGGTATTCTCCAGGGTAATGACTAATGCTGGATGAGGTCACAAGGCTGTAAGAAATACTGTCATGGACACAATATGGCTACAGCCCCAGCATATTAACACAGACATCGAGTGATGTCTGAATGCTCTTACGTAATAAGATAGGAAAGCATTGTGTACAAGGCCAGTCACCACAGGGGGATGGACCTATACTGGTCTATCACATTTACACTAAATACTTCTGGATAATGTTTTTGGTATGTGTCATAGTTTTCTGATAACACAGAATGAATTTAGCTTTTTTAGCATTTTGGATGGCGTTTTAAAAGCTTATCTATTTTGGCATACTACCACTTAGATGCCACATATTGAATCATCTATAAAGTGTGATTTAAAATGAGTGTGACTGTTATCATTTCTATACACTCTCCTAGTGTATTTTGTGGTGACTTACCATTTATTTTTAAATGGCAGCATATCTCTATAACAATCCTAAGGCTACATACACAGTTATGTTTATGTAGTCACATTAAACATGAACACAATTTGGACTTGGAAGAGAGGAAAAGAACATTTCTTACTCTTCATTCAGCAGCTCGCCCCACAAAAATCTCCTGACAATTTCAATCCAACAATGGCCCACACATACTTTCTCCGGATGCCCTTGAAAATGTCAGACAGAATCCCAGATGGACTGTTATATTCAATCACTATGTTGCAAAAAACTATGGCGCAACACTCAACACAGATGCTGGATAGATTCCACATAGGTTGCTTCCACTGTGTGTGCCATATAGGAAGGCATGCCCTTTTTTGTGTGTTTGACTGTGTGGGATGACTTGGCAAGGCCAGCATTAAGCCACCATTTGCCACGTGAGGTGAACAGTCAGAAGGTATGACCCCTGGGTCTGTTTAAAGGGTCAAGTCTAGTCAAGTGTGGGTGTGAGACCGAGAAGGGAAGCCAACCCACCTACCTCACATGCATTTAGTGTCTTTGACTCCAGAAAACAAAGGCAGGATGTTCCACACTCAGGAGGTATTCATTAACTGAAGAAATTATCACTTACAGTTTGGCAAAACACAACTATTCTGCGTGTGACACTGTAGTATACCCTTTCAGATGTGAAAACATAGAATAAAAGAATAAAACATAGAATTGTCATTTCAACCATATGCAGCTAATGCACTATACATTGAAATGAAACAAGGTTCCTTCAGAACCACAGTGCCACATAGAACACAGATCAGACTGGACTACATAAACCACACGTGTGCCAACATGGACAGCACAAGACAGTACAAAGTGTGCAAAAACAGTACAGTAGGCACAAAAACATGGGTGTATTTTGAACATCAATCAAGGTATGGAGTGCGACAACTGGTCCAAAATACACACATGCACAGTGTAGAGAGGATCACAACAAATACATGCCCTCATCATGCTTAAAAAGAAATATTTTATAATTTCCAACTGCGTAGAGCTCATTACCTTTGCAGCATTGAAACTCACAACTAACAGACAGCCCTCTGCAACTTCAGTTATCCCTTATCTGTCGACTGCATCTCTGTCTCCGTTGTTGGAGCGGCTGAAGCTGTGCTTAAGCCTCTGCGACCTATATTTAATTAGAGGCTCCCCTGTACAATGACAGCCAGTTGTAATGATTTATTGGGACGTTTAATAGGACTGTAAGGGGTTGGTTCAGCCTCCATATAATGGCTGAGGGTAGCTGGATGTAAGAGTGTGGATTCATTTTTATGATATAATGACATATTTATGACAATGTTGTTTGTGTTTTTTAATTGTGTTCTTTGGCAGCAGTCAATAATCCTGTCAAACATTTCCTGTCGATGTGTGTGCAAAACAGAGTGGTAGTTTCAGTGTGACAGTCATAGAAACAAAAGCTAGTTCTGCCACAGCCTGTGCTATTTGTGGTTGCTGTGTCTGGTTATTTAGATCCTGGCTCAAGCTCAAATTGTTTACCCCTAGTAACCCTGAAAAGACATGAAGAGGCGGTCTGATCCCAGAGCAGTCCGAGAGAGAACAAGGTCTCTCTACACCTCAGAGATTTACTTCGCTGCTCCCTCCTGTCAGGTCAAGCAAAGAAAAGTATGGCAGAACGGAATGTTTCTTTTGGCTCTCCTTTAAGCTTTTAGCATCCTGTCAGAAGTCAGAAGGACCACCCAATGCTGAATATAGTATATCTGGATAATTGGATATATTTTACTGTATTTACTTTCACATTTGTCTCATTTCATTTTATGCTGCATTGCTTTGGCAGTCTAGTTTTTTTTTTATCTTGAAAAGGGCTTAAAACATGAGACTGGTGTTCAATATCTGTCAGCACTATCGAATATGACTTTCCCGGTAACTAATCGCGTAAGCAGCATTATTATTTTCGTCAGTGACAAATTTGCCATGCAGGGCTTTTGTGCGTGGCCCTCTATGCCCTTCCCTGTCAAACTGAGTCCTTTTATGACCCAAGGACGGACAAATAAAGTAAACAAAGAAAACTCATCCCATCCTGCTCTGATTCAGCCAGCCTTTAATATGCAACACCATGTAGATGCATGTCCCTTGTGTCTTCACTGTCTTCGGAGACCAGTCCTCAGTCAGACAACATGGGAGTTATAAATCTCTTTCAAGTCATGGGAAGATTTTCCGTGCTGCCATTTATAGATTTCTTTAATGGGCCTCAATTCTAATCTGCCAGTGTAAAGAGTGGAGCAGAGGGTATAATGACTTCAGACACCCTAACTCGCTTCGCACATTTGGTGAATCTTAACTACAGGACAGAGAGGAGACAAACAGGGTGGTGAGAGAAAAAAATCAATAATTTAAACATAGTTTAATCTAACTGAGTTTCGTCTTATCCACGTTCCTACCATTAATTGTGCGGGTCTTTTTCTTTAGTGATTTAGTGTGGAATGGATCCCTTGAGAGTATTTTGTCTGCCATGCTGATTGTCTGCTTATCTTGAATTGTAGGAGGAGGCAATCAGCACTCTCTTCCTAATGCCAGTGTCTCATGCTAAAGCTCAGATGTAAAAATACATCTTGTAACAGCCACTTTCATCTCTTCCAAATAGTCTTGCAGTGCCTAAACTCTGAGCGATAGCTGACTTGATAGCTTTCACTTCAAGACTTCAGTGTCCTGTTGATGCATTTCAATTATTTCAAAGGGATGTTTACAGGACATCATAGTGATGTAATAAATAATCCATCAGAGAGAAGACATAAGCATATCCACATTTTCTAACTCCTTGAAATTGCAACTCAAGTGTTTCATAGGATTACCTAAAGCAATTAAGGCTTCCCAGACATGACACTGCTTACAGTCCTCTGTCATACAGTGATCCCAGTCTGGTCGTTTAGGGCAGATATTCATTCTATTATGCAATTAGGCCCTGTCATGCTTCAGTGGACACACATGCCCTTATCTTAAAAGACGAGTTGACCGCTTGAACATAACAAAAAAAAGTAATTTCAGAATAAACGTGTGCTAATAGCTGTGCATTTCACTATACTCACATTAAACCATGCACAACGCATGGATATGTGTGAATGAGTCTTTCATTTGGAAACAAACGCCCTTATTTTCTCTTCAGTCTGTTGGTATGGACTATGCAGTGGCCAACTTCCTAATTATCCCTCCGGCCATGTCCAAATCTACTTGATATACTCCCTTTAAAAATACTTTAAGATGACCATTTCTGCACTATTCATAGTGGTGTGTGAATGAGTGCTCAAACAGTATGTACTCTCCTGTGTTTGGGTACACTCAGGAACTTAGATTCCTCCCTCCAGTTGTTTGCAGCTCGTTGAGTGGGAGGTGGTATGGCAGTGGATTAAAACGGCCATCTTATGAAGGCATTACTCTTGATACCACTTGACATCTTCTCTCCATAAATCATGAGCCTATCGCCATTATGTTTCCAGGGGGTGGGAAGCATGCCCACGTTGCCTTGAATAATGTACAAATCTGGAAGTTAATTCGATTAGGGATTTAAATAGCAGAGCATCTGTCATGATTATGTGTATTGGAGGGCAGGGTTTTTTGTGCAGAGTAAAGTCATCATGGATGATCCTTTGGGGTGTCAGAGACAAACTGAAGTTGAAATGTTAATATTGAGGTCTTAGAGGTGCACGGAGGCCCTACTTCTTTGCATACTTTAAATAATTGCTGACAATTTTGTTCTTTTTTTGCAAGGGATAACAGCTTCCAAAGTGTCCCAGTATACACACTAATTTGTAGTGTCACAGGTTTATATAAATCATCTCTTATTATTAAGGTGTTTTAATTTGCTATTTTTTTAATTAAAAAACGTACATATCTGTTATGTATTTTTTGTTGTTTTATTTGTTCTCTGTCATGTTGGCTGTGTTTTGCCTTCTGTAGACATTGCAATAATGTGACGTTATACAGAGGTTCCTTTGCAGTAATGTAACGTTACACAGTGTTTTCTTTGCAATAATGCAACGTTACACAGAGGTTTCTTTGCAATAATGGAACGTTACAGAGAGGTTTCTTTGCAAAAATGTAACTTAACACAGTGGTTTCTTTGCAATAATGCAATGTTACACTGAGGTTTCTTTGCAATAATGTAATGTTACACAGAGGTTTCTTTGTGATACTGTCACGTTACCCAGAGGTTTCTTTGCTGAATTTTTCTATCTGCCCTGCAGTTGGGATTAGCTCCTTTTATCGCACTTTCTATCTTTCACATTGCTTAACTGTTTCAACGTCCTATCCTCACATTTCAATTTCTCTACTGTAAGATAAGAGTTACAATCAAATTCAAATGTCCTGGTAACAAACAACATAACAGGGCAATGTCAGCATTCCTTTAACTACAGCCATTCCCCACATAATTAACTTTACATATCAACAACTGTGTGAATGTGTATGTGTCTCTGTCACATTTCTATTGCACGACTCAAGCAAGACCCCAGAGATGCTATGAGCTTGTGAATATTTAACACTCTGACTAATGTATGTATCAGAGGCACTGCATCACAGCTAATGGTATTATCCTTCCTTGCCTGCGGGGAATATATTTTAGTGTAGATGAAAGATGCACATCTCTGGCTGAAGCTGCATCAGTCGATGCATCTGTAAAGAGCCCCATAATGATGAGAGAGTTCCACTCTGCCATGTCTGCCACAACAGTCATGCTTGAAATTCCAGGAAGGTCTCTAAATTGCGCATTGACTCTTCATTGATCTATCAAGGTCAAACAAACAAACAAACAAACAAATATACAGATAGATAAACAGATAGACAGACAGACAGACAGACAGATAGATAGATATACAGATAGATAGATATACAGATATATATATATATATATATATATATAGATAGATAGATAGATAGATAGATAGATAGATAGATAGTGATTGCTAAATGTCAGAGTGAGAGTGAAGTAATGGTGGTTCCCTGTAGCCATTCTGTTGGGAATGAGAATGCACCAGACAACCAGATGCTCACCTCTGCAACCCTTCAGAATGGTCCATAATTCACCCCTGTGATCCCAGCCATTCCTTCGCCATTTACTGCCCATTAAGCTGTCCATTTAATGCATACGTTTAACCCCCACACTGACCTTTTTACCGTTGTTTGCAGATGTGACATTTGGCCATTATGCCATCCACAGGGACTGCGAGGACTGTAGGGATTTCACTGCTTTTAACTGGGTCTAATTTACTAAGGGTGATCATGCTTTTACTGGTGTTGGTCCTACATTATGGAATAGTCTCCCATTAGATATTAGATCTGCTGCCTGTATTAAGCTTGTTAAAGATGGACTAAAAACCTGCTTTTACACACATCCCCGGATTTTAAGTTAACTTATCTATTTTTATGGTTGTATACATTTATTTGTTTTCCATTTGATCTAATTCTAACGTGTTGGTCTTTTATTCTGTTTTATTGTTTTTCACCTCTTTTACTCTTTTACTCTACTTTTAATTTAGTTTTTATTATTTTTACATTTATTTTCTTTTATTTCTTTAAATTCTTGACTACATTTGTTATCAATCTATTTGCCTTGGCTATAAATCACTTTGTTCCAATTCCTGTTGACTTGATTTGACTTGCAGAGATTGAATATTCTCACTCCGCTAATGAGTGGCAGGGAAGGTGACTACAGTCAGGGGTTACAATTGCCCTGCCAGTCTATGAGAGGACACCTGGTAATAAGACCTCCATGCATTTAATGAGAAGGATGTTTTACTGAGAATAACATACATGTTGTTTACTTGTTGTCTCTGTTGTGTGTAATACCAGCTATCTTTCTGTGTGTGTTATTTATCTCTTCTTGAATGAGGACCAAAACAAAAACACAGGTAGTCATGCAAAGTTTGCACTCTTTCTTTTAGGGAATTAGAAGCCTGAGTTTCCCTGTGATCTTGTGGTGATGCCTTAAATTGAACTGTGCCAAGTATGGTGCCAATTGAAATTCAAATAGAAGATGTTACTATGATTGTAACAATAAAACGTTTCTGTTGCTTATCAAGTTCTGCATTTCAAAGGTGCTATATGAAAGAATTTTAAGTTAAGTTTAGTTTAGAACAGTAAAAAATAACTACAAATGGCAACACATACTCACACTACAAATAATGCTTAAAACCATTTTTAACGTTACACTGTGTGTGAAGGTGAAATCCCTCCCCCTTCTCACTGTGGCCATGAGGGGGAGAAGGACTGGACTCCCTACCTGAATGGTTGGGTCCGGGTTCCCCATCATCTGTGGAGTCCAATTGACTCTAATTGGACCAATTTAGCCCTTAGGCGGCCTTATTTAAGGTGCACGTCATTGTTGCATGAGGGGAAGACAGAAGATTCTGGAAGAAAGCTGGGACAAGTATATAAACGAAACCTGTGTGATTTGTGACCACAGAGTTGTACCTTGTTTGTTTTAGGGCTTTAGTGTTGTTCAGTTTGTGTATATGTTTAAGGAGTTTTCAAATTACTCTGTTGTAAATAAATAGCTATTTTTTTAAGAAAGCCACTGTCTCCTGTGCCGTGTGTGTTTTCCACCTGCAACCCCATTCCAACTAGCCTTCATCCCACATCGTGGGGTTGTCGACTCGGGCCATCTTCACACACTGTATCCAGATGTGTTTATTGAATGACGTGTCAACATATTAGGCCTACTCAAGACATCCAACATAAACATGCTCTTTGTCACTTGCAAGTGTCCTATAGTGTGTGGCATGCTGCACAAAGGAGAGCACTTTTGGGTATCCTTGAAGAGAGAATTTGAGGATGATGGGGGGATGAGGATGAGGAAGATATATATATAGTGGGGAAATAGGTAAACAAATAAATGCCTATGGCTGATTTTGACACAGAACATTATGTTACTCAACAAACATTTTTTATTTTAATAGTTTCTAATTCGTTTTCATTGTTATGTTCTTTTTTTTCTGTCTGATGGAACTTGGTTCCTCGTACTTCCTCCTTGGTCTCTTCCACTTTCTGCACCAACTTGTGAGCTAGGCTTAGGCCCTACTGAATATAGGCTACAATATGCCCCCCAGCAGAAAAAAGACCAAAGGAAGGGAACGTACCGAACGTGCCATCGCAATAACAGTGATAAAGTGATAGTTGTAATTCCCCTGCACGTCCTGCTGTTGAGAAGTCCCTGCACACATGAATCTACAACCGTTTTTAAGTACTACTTAAGTGACGATGCTTTCGGGAAATGCTCCGAAATTGTAAGATGATTTGTAAGAAGGATTTACAAACTAATTAGACTTACGATGTTTTTGGGAAACCCGGCCAAGGGCCGCTCTTTCCTCTGTCACAACACCACTTTGTACCTCAAGAGGCGCTAGTGAGTCACTGTAGGGAAAACAGGAATGTATCTCTAAAGAGAGCCCATCTTCAGTGATGACATCATTAGATCATTTAACGAGAATGTTTCCTTCTCCAGTTGTGGTAGAGACCATGCTGGAAAGCTAATCACATCCAGTTCTAATGTGTTTCTCCCTGAAAGGAGATGGTGTTTGACCCGTTAATTTCTTACGATTACTTGTGTTGTCGTGTGCAGGAAGTGGAAGAGTGAGGTACTCAGATGCCTGCAGCACTCGGTTTGGCAAAACCACAGTTGTGTGCTGACAAGTGGAGCTCTCTGATGATCCAGCTCTGTTTGCTTTTAATGAGCACCAGAGATCAAACATTGATGTGTTTGGTTTGATTGGGTTGACCCAGATGACTCCCATGAAATCACTTGCATGCCTCTGAAACCAACTGAGCATGTAGCGTAAGTAAGGGACATACTAAGTGAAATGTGATTTTTGTTTTGCTTGACATATAAAAAGGGTTATGTTAGTCTACAATTCTGGCTCTACATATTTCCAGGACAGGTAGATGTTTGGATAACAATGCTATAAGAATAAAACGTCAATGAAAAAAATGTACATTTTATTTGGTGATTTCAAGATAGTAAGTTGTTATATCTAGATAGTATCTCAAGTAAGTCGAGATATTGTCTTGTTTTCAAGATTTTAAGTTTAGGTTTAACAGTATTTCAGAAGTCATTATTTCAAGATAGTATCTTGTTATTTCAAGATATTAATATCTTACTACTCGGTAAGACGTTATAAGAAGATGCAGTAGCTTATCAGGTTAAAAGGTCTCCTATCTCTCAAAGTAAAAGATTAAAGTAAAGCACAAATTCTAACATTGTGAGAAAATAAAATCCTTGAAGTGACCTTGATCAATAAATAGCCTTTCATGAAAAGCCTGTTTTAATGTTTTTAATTGAGGTATCATTGCAATGATATAATCAGATGGACTGAATTAAGCCTAGTGATTTCTAGTGTCATGCAAGTAGTCAATAAAATGTTAAAGTGGACATTATACATTAAATGTAGTTAGCATAATTTACCAGATGGGTTCCCACTTTAAAAATCCTTATATGTTTAACAGTGTCAGTGAAACTGGATTAAAAATAATAACAAGTCTAGAACCATCTTTGAAACTCTGACTAAGTTAATATTATCTTGAAAAAAATTAGATATTATCTTGAACTTATGACATAATATGTTTAAACAATGAGATATTGTCTTGAAATTATGACAATATATATTGTAAAAACGAGACACTACTGGGAAATAATGATTTACAAGATACTATCTAGAATTAATGACTTAAAATATTGATATCCTGAATAGGATCTAATTATTATTAAGGTTTTCAATTTTCTTTACATGCATTTCAGAGCTTCTGCACATAAATACACATGAACTGTGTATTGACAGTAATGGTAACATGACATCTGCCCCAGCATGTTTTTATGTAGTGGCATCAATCTGACAATGTAGGCTACCATTTACTGTATGCCATTCACAGTAGCAGTAAATCAACAGTCTTTGTTGAGGTCTTACTGCAAGATCTTGCACAGGGAGAGACGTTATTGGCAAGCTTCAGGCCTTCTTCTTGGAATGACTGTAGCCAAAAGAAGGGCAGTGGTGTTTGTCAAGGGGCTGTTTGCTCAATATGCCTGAAATCACCGGGCAGCCAGGGAGCATGTAATCTTTCAACTCCCACCCCCACCCTAAAACCCCCATTCGCTTTATACGACTGGATGTCTAGCGAGACATTTTGATTGCAACACTGTGCTCAAGTAAGTTGCCCCAAATCAAATCCAGTACAGACATGTTCACGATGGCTGCCGCCTGTTGTGCAGAATACCAATGACCATCTTCCATTAGGAGGCAGATTAACAGAGAATATCAATTGAAAAAAGAACCTCCAGTCTCTTCTTTTCAAACCTCCATTAGTTGATTAATTTTTACCATTTACAGAAGCCATATTGTTCCAAATATGTTTTAATACTAAGCTGTCAATCATCCAAACAATGTACATCTGTCAATGTCAGTTAAAGAAATTTGCACTGAGGGAAGCACTTTGTCTCTCCTCTGGGCTCTCTTCCCTGCAGACATCAATATAAATCTATGTCCTCCACAAACTGACAACCTCCCATTACGAGCATGCATGGGGAAAAAGACAAATTGCGGCTCTCTCACCCTGAGGTTGGCGAGAGTTCATCCACGCTGGGCCACGGAGGAGGCCAAGTGCTTTTGTTGGCCTGTCACAACTCCGCATGTCAGCTGGGCACGTCAGTGGGTGTTAAACACGGCCCTGCATCATGGGCCCTGCGTTTAACTCGGCACGGGCGCGGAAGCGAATGCTCGCTCAAGTGCATCCCTTTGAATCCAATCCGCAGTGTCCTCCTGGGCTGGAATGACCATAGAGTGTGTGTGTGTGTGTGTTTGTGTGTGTGTGTGTGTGTGTCAGTGTGTGTGTGTGTGTGTGTGTGTGTGTGTGTCAGTGTGTGTGTGTGTGTGTGTGTGTGTGTGTGTGTGTGTGTGTGTGTGTGTTTGTCTGTGTGTCTGTGTGTCTGTGTGTGAGTTTGTGTGCATCTGTCAGTATGTTACAACGGAGACTCAAAATTACTTTCAAAGTGAGTCTCGGTCTTGGGTAGAATCAAATGGAGTAATTTGTGTGTGTGTGTGTGTTACCTCAGACATTATGGGTAAACTACAGAGATAAAACAAAGGTAAAAGGAGTGAGAGATGTAGAAACAAATCTTTTCAAGCTTACACCTCTACAGCCCTAAACCTCTCTTTTTCCTTGATAGAAAATATTACAGTCACTCCTTCAGTCTTCATTCCACAGCGTTTCCACTCATCTGTGATGACCTCTTGGGGAATCAATATCGCTCAGTCAGCAAACACATTGCTGCATGAAATAAGCTGAAGCATTCTGAACATTTTATTTTTAGCTTTTTTCAATATGCAACTATGGCATCTCCGCACACACACACACCACACACACACTTACACTCAAACACGATCTGCTTATTAACACACTGGTACAGCACATAGAGACTCATTATGCATCAGCTGGTGATGTTATTACTTGCTATTAAGAAGTTCTGCATGATGACAGTAACAGTGCGATAATCCATAATGAATTTGTAAGTGGTTCTCAAATATGGACACTCTGAAAGTCTGCACATAGCCTAGCACACAGGACAGCCAATAACTGTCTGTATATACCGATAATGATTTACCCACTGATACTCATAATATATAATATATAATTATTTAATCGTAATGCCGTACTAATCCAATCTTACCAAAGCAATTTCCCTGTTATGAGAGAACAAGGAACTCTTCAAAATCTAGGCCGCTTTTGCTTGATGTGTCCTCAGACTACTGAGAAGATTTAAAGAAGCAAAAAGAACAATAACAATCCTCCTTTTAAGCTAAAGAGGTCCCAGTGGGCCACTCCCGACATGAAAAAAAGAGAGGCTGATCAAGCATGAGTGTTTTTAACCTTCCCAGAAAGAAAACGTTCAAAGAAGAAAACCTGCAGCAGGATTATTAATAGCCGGCATTAGTTCCAATTTATATTAAGTGTCCTTATTACAAGGTACTTAAAGTGACAATACCTAGGTTGTTACTGTTTTTCATAGTTATGTTTTTGTAGGTACTTTTTTTTTTTTCCGTTTTGATGGTTTATGGTCATGTGGAGGACAATAAGCTTGCTAGTTTTAAACAAAAACTCTTTACTCATGCATTAGGTACATCATCACTAATACTGTTATTGTCATGTAATTACACATTAGTTATCCCAATGCTAAATCCTAACTCAACCCACAGGGCATGTACATTATACTGATTCAATTCAGCAATAAGCACATAGGACCTAGAAAATGGAATATGAAATGGGGCCAAGAGCTGAATGACTGATGACAACTGGAGCATACAGTGTGTTTGTGACCAAGCCATGAAGTAAATGGGCTGCATTTATTAAGTGCTTTTCCACTCATTAGAGCACTCAAAGGCTAATGATACATCTAATAACACATCTACCCATTCACTCACTGACAGAGGCTACGCTGCATACCATACATGGCCAGTAGGAGTCAGTATCGAACTAGCGACCTACTGATTGTTCAGCAACTCCGCAACCTCCTGAACCACTGTCGGTCCCAGCGGTACAGAAGTACAGTTACGAACAATGTAAAAGACCATTTTCAAAGTAATATTATTGCATTTCCTATGTGTAAATCAGTGAGCTCTGAAGCTGTGTTTGGCCAGCAAATTAAAACATTTTGACGAATATTGTTATTTTGGCATAGCCCCCAGAAAAATCTTCTCTGAATGTGAATGACTGATGGACTTAAAAGAAATGAGCCATAACAATCACAGTCATTCGCTCAGAGTGTTGACATATTTTCTTTAAATGTCCCTGAGCGCTATATTAGTACACAAAACACCACAGATTGCTTAACAGTACAAACACACACACACACACACACACACACAGACACACACACAGACACACACACAGACATATAACAAAACACATCTCTGATTAGCAATCATGAGAGTAAGAACCGTTCAATTCTGAGATTTAATTTCACAGCTGCAGCCAGAGTGCTACCATGATGGGATATGACAACCTCCGTCTGCCTACAGCTACCCCAAACAATTGCCCTGAGGCCCACAACACCATCACACATGCCTTATCCTCTGGGTCATCAGCTGTTTGTCTGCACTTCTTTTGCACCGGATTACACAGTGCCAGATGAAACATGGGGGCAGTTTGTTAAGTTACTAAAGCAGCAAAGATGTGCTCGATGTTGCCAATGCCTCCTTGCTATTGTGTCAGATAGGGTCAGGGGACTTGAAGCTGTTGAAAGCAGTGACTAATGCCTTCAGTTTTGCAAGCGTCATGGGAAATTATGCCGTCCTTAACGGTGACAACAAAATCCAAGACAATTTGACATTTCAGATAATAAAGTTATCATATCAAAAAGAGCTGGTGATGGATTAAACAATTACCTGAAGAATTGATTAACAATTGGAAGTGGTATTTAGGGCTTGTACTCTTGAAGAGCAGAGTCATTCTCTCTCTCTCTCTCTCTCTCTCTCTCTCTCTCTCTCTCTCTATCTGTCTGTCTGTCTCTCTCGCTCTCTGTCTCTCTCTCTGTTTATCTCTCTAGAGAGAGAGAGAGAGAGAGAGAGAGAGAGAGAGAGAGAGAGAGAGAGAGAGAACAGGGTAAGAAACAACTGAACACAACAGAGTCATATAAAAACATAGCCCTCTGGACAAGACTATACAGGAAGCCCACTGTAGGAAAATAAATCTACTGTCACAGTAAGACTGTCACAATTATCAACACACTTCTGGCATTTAACACAATTTAGCACCAACTCAACAAGTGTGGCTCAATTCTATTTCGTTATCCTTCTGGCATTAAGGGTAAAGATTTGCTGAAACAATTATCTGCCCCAAGAAGTAAATGTCATAGTGCATACTATATAGAATTTAGAACAATTTTGATACAGTGTAGGAATCACACTGGTTGCAGCCAAGAGTAATTTCCAGTGGGGGTTTTGGCGGAAATTTGTAAGGGATTTGCTAACACAGAACTTGGAAGCAACATCCCAGCAAACTGTATGGGTTAGCAGACATTGTTCTGGTCATTCTTTGTTCCACTCATTATAACATGTGGTGCTGAAACAGACACACACACACACACACACACACACACACACACACACACACACACACACACACACACACACACACACACACACACACACACACACACACACATGCATACGCAAACGCACACACACACACACACACACACACACACACACACACACACACACACACACACACACACACACACACACACACACACACACACACACACACACACACACACTCACACATATTTTGATGTGTGTTAATGCGGGTGCACAGGGACAAGTAATTAATGTCTATAAGCCATTTCAATTCATTAATGTATGTGCAGTGCTCCCTTGTGCTCCTGTATTCATCAGTCTCTGGGCTCTGCCCAAATCAAAAGCTCAGGCGTTCTCATATCTGCCTGAGCAGTAATGGGAAGCAAAGAAAATGACACAGGCAGTCAAATGAAGACAAATAAAATTAAAAACACTCCCTCTCTTTCCCTCCTCCCAAACCCCACACACGCACACACACCCACACAGACAAACACGCAGACTCTTCTTCCTCTTGCTTGATGCTGGTTTTGTGATTGTGGAGTACAGGAAATTGTTGACATTTATTTGGTGCGTTCCCCAAAGGGAAGGATATCAAAGCACCACCCAAAAAGATGAAATAAAATAAAATGCCTCTTCCACCACAGCCGGTGGATATTTTTCCATCAAGTCCCCCCATTTCCACACTGTTATGATTTTTCAAAGTGGCCTGTGACTACTTCCCTTCATGTGTGCACAGCATTGTTTTTTCCCTTAACCCCAAACCCCCATGCTGTGGTTTGGCCTCCCTCTGTGAGTCTCATCCTTCACACACACACACACACACACACACACACACACACACACACACACACACACACACACACACACACACACACACACACACACACACACACACACACACACACACACACATTAAACCAAACACACACATACACACACTTTCTGTCTCTCTCAGAACAGACACACTCACACACGCACACAGACTCAGGACCCTAGCCCTATTTGGTGGGAAGACAGATAAAGATAGAAGAGCCATTTCAGGCACCCCGCCTCCGCTGATAGCATCTCGATTGGCAGTCGTCCATCTGATTCAAAGGACGTATTACTTATAGTGGCGGCCTCTTCGGGTGCCACCATGGCTCTTCCCGGAACTGCTATTAAGCAAAAACGCGCATGACCAAGACACAGACAGACACATGCACACATACACACACACACTTACAGAAGCGTGCACACACTCTCACCCTCACTCTTACGCGATGCACACAGCCTGTCTTAAGGCTGATTTATGGTCAGTTACGTAAGCGTAAGCGCAAGAACAAGAGGCCGCGCAAGCCCCTTGCGCGACCCTTGCGCGACTTTTCACGTCTTGCGTGCGTCGGCCCCTTTTTCTAGACTTGCGTTATTTTACGCGAGCCTATTGTTCTGGGTGTGAATTGCTCGGCAACACCCCCAACGCAACGCGTAAGCACCTAGCAATTCATGCTCCCTTTAGAAGCATGCAAGGGCCTTTAGTCATTTAAGCTTTTTTGCCATAGTGACAGGAAGTGACTCAGCCTGAAGTCCACCGGGAGGCGCTGGAGAGATGGAGGGGGCAGAGAGGTAGAGCAGGGAAGGAGTTGACGCTTGGGGTGGTGGTGGGGGGGGGGGGGGGGGTGTTAGAGAACCCTTCTGTGCTATTTAAATGAAGGATGGAGCATGGCTGCATCTGTGTGAAAGGGTGCAGCATCTCATCTGAAGCAAGGCGCCAGGTAAGGGATGATGGCTGCCGAGGTGCAGGGAAAGGCGGCGGCAAAGAAATCGAGTTTCCTCCACAAAGTCCAATATTTTTGGTATAACGTGACACCCTGAAGGCCGTTATTCCGCTTATACCCCGGTCGCTGCACATGTATTTAGGTATGCATGTATACGTAGCCCATAAAAGGAAACCTTTGGTTCAGTTTAAAAAGAAGCCAGCCTGTTTAGTTCGTAGTGCTGCCTTCCTTAGTCAAGGACAAAGATAAGGTTGAATGGAACAATTGATTCCATTGTTGCGAAGCTCGAATCCTTTAGCTTGCTAGCTGTTTCTGATTCTGTGCTCACTAGCTTGCCAGACTGATCAGTCTCCAGATTTAACCATGTAATTTAGTGTGTTTGTACCACTTGGCAAAATTAGTTTGGCAAAGTTTATTTTGTTGATTCCTTAGCTTGCCTGACAACACATGCTGTACAGTCGCCTCTATCGATGGGCTTACTGTGGTTGTTATAGTCACCGTGGTAAGTTCCCAGAGCATTAATATAGAACTTTTTGATTATTTACTTATTTGATTAAACTTTTTGTACTGGATCTACTCATAAGTGTCCCATTAAACAGAAATATTGGGACACCTACAAGCCTATCAGCAACAGTATATTTCATCACCAGGGAATAAATATCTTTAACTGCCAACTGCCACCTTATGTCTGACTTATTTGCTGCAGTGTGTTCTTGCCCTATGCAAAGCACCGTAACCATATACAGTAGTGACTTTCCACACTTGTGTGATTCCAAGGACAATAATCTAACAACAGTTTGTTTTATGCCTGTGTTATTTAAAGCGACATTAGCAATGTTATATTGATTTTTGTATGCAACCGTTGCTACAGCAACCCCTTTCAATGGTCCCTTCAAAGGGTGTTGGTGGTGCTCCTGTGAATCTCATGTATCATAGTTTAATAATCCTGGTCATAATCTGTAATCACAACACTGGCATACAACTACCATAAAAGTGTGTCAAGCAGTGTTTAAACTTTCCATGATTTTTATAAACTGATGGGCTCAAACTTGGTCAAGGTTAGCAAATGTTTCTGGTACGTGTAATTAACCTTAACAAGGTAAAGTGTTCATGTGTTGGCAGCGTTGGATGGTCTCTCTGTGTTATGACATTAAAAGTAAAACGAAAAAGGACCATTGTGGTTGAAAAGCAGTCAGCCCATGTTGTCACAATCCAGAGCCGGCTCTGTTTTCCTTCTACATCGATGAAATGGTGTATCTATGGATGATATGAAAATCTTTCTTTAGACTCGTCAATGTGTAAAACAAACAAATCTTCCCACTCACTCTTTTTTCTGGGCAAGAACAGAACACATAAAGACCAAATTCTCAAACTCCAACGGAGAACAATGTTTTATTCTGTTGATGAGATTCATCCCCCCACATTTCAAGTGCCCTCTCTTATTAGAAGGACTGGGACACGTTACAGTATATAAGTACATTTCTGCACCTAACTGCATTTCTTTTAAGACAGACACTTCCTAAAAATAGCCTGTGGGGGGAAATATGAAATGCGACGTCAGCTACTTCTGTTTGCCACCCATCTGCACATACAGTATATACAAAATATAAATTGCGCTTAGAGAGCATATGGAAAAAAACACATGCTGTCTCAGCAAAGGGACTTTGTGCAAATTAATTTTCTGATGTTTCCCCAGTGTTCCAGGGATAGGAGCTTCACAGGCAACCTGCCTCATTCCTCTTCACTCTCCCTGTGCTGAATTAGCGCAAAGCCTCATTAGCCTCAGAGAGACAATAATGAGCTTATTATATTGATGGAGTCCCAGAGTCAAGGTGGGTGAGATTTCCGGAGGTTACTTCTCTCCCGTTCCAAGGATATTTGCTTTGGCACGTGACAGATAGGGGGCCCCTTGTCACACAGCTGACGAGCCAGCTGACTGAGCAGAGAAAAAGGAGCAAGTCAGGAGTGATGGGAAACTGGCTTTGAGTCGGAGGAGGAGGATGTGATAGTGTCGTTCTTGTTGTACAAAATGACGTCGCCGAGTTGAATGTCGACAAAGGCAGTTTGTTTTGAGAGCTGCTCCGATGCGGTTTTACATAATACAGAACTGATGTTGATAGCTCACTGCAGTGCACAGCTGGGAGTCCTTCCCTATTCTGAAAACATGCCTGTCTGTCAAGAGAAACATTTTAGAAACACAGGCACGCATACAAACACGAATCCCCCAAAGGACACCCTGAAAGCAGTTTTGAAACACACCAAGTCTCCCACCAAGTGCAGGATTTACTGCCCCAACACAAACACAGCGGCCAAACGTCCCACGCTGTACTTGTGGAGGAAGGAGGAGACCTAAAAGTGAAGAGTTACGCAGGGCTCCCTCCTTCCTTGGAACAGATCCTGTCACTCGGAAACGAGATGCAGGAAAGTTCCACTGGGGCCATGCGCTCTTCTGTGTCGCCATGGGAACCGCAGCCGGTAACCGATGGTGCGACTTCCCCCTTTCCCAGAAGATTGTGTAACCCGGTCTAACATGCGGGACAGTGCCCTCAACCCGCACTCCGCTATGTGCTGGGAGGAGGGTCATAAGGGGTCTTGTTTATTTTACTAGTTAAGGCAAAGGTCTGTTATTGGGCTGACAGGCAGTTTGTTATACCGCTGAGCAGGGATGTTGAGAGGAGAGGAGCTTCACAAAGCCTCAGCTGTACTGGGGCTAAATGGATTGCTTTATTGTGATTTCCTTGTTCCCACTCAGCCACCACCCCACCCCCCTTGTCACAAACAAGCTCCAGATGGACAGATAAAGTTTTTTATTTGGAATCGATGTCACATCTCCTCTGGGTGTATTTGCTCTCCATATGATCTTCATACAAACCTGTCAAAACAGACTTTGTTGTCGTATAATATGGTTATACCCATGGGGGGATCCATGGGGGTGCTGCCCCCCCCCCCCCCCCCCCCCTCCACTCGAAGCATGACCTACAGCTGTAATGTGATCTTGGGTCATGTCAGGTCGCGTTTGCCATCTGTGACTGAGGGCTCGGGCAAAGGCAGGCCATCGTGTTGGGTTAGATGATCAACATCCTGTCATGTCAAGTAGCAAAACTCTTTCATCCAAAGCTGCAGTGATCCATTCTTCATTCCTGATAATGGAATTTAAAGCACAAAGTTACAGATGTTAATCTGTTTCAGAAGTTACAGTGTTTCAATTCACAATATTTTATAAGGAAGGTCTATCACTGAGGACGACTACATAATTGTGGTTTCTGGGGAAGAACGAAACAAATATTGTAGTAAGACGCTTCTTAGTCAAAGCCAGCTGTACAAAGACTGTCAATAACTGTAGTACGACCAAAGTGTGTGTGTGTGTGTGTGTGTGTGTGTGTGTGTGTGTGTGTGTGTGTGTGTGTGTGTGTGTGTGTGTGTGTGTGTGTGTGTGTGTGTGTGTGTGTGTGTGTGAGTGTGTGTGTGTATATGTGTGGTCATTACACACAGTATGTGATTATTTTGTTTGAGGCTATTTCACAACTGCATCTGTTCAAAACGTGCATACACTGTTTCTCTGTCAGACGTTATGTGATTTGGAGCTTGTGTGAATCATTTTGAAATCAATATATCTGAAACCAGTGGTGCAGTGGGAATGAGAGGGGGAACGCTATTTTAATCATGTCATCATCACAAAAAATGCCAAGCACCTGCGCATACACACACTCACACACACACACACACACACACACACACACACACACACACACACACACACACACACACACACAAACACACACAAACACACACACACACACACACACACACACACACACACACAAACATACAGACACACACAAAAAGCAGACTTAAAATAATGGCCAGATACACAAGCTACTTATGCTTACTACTGTATTCCAACATTCAATAATATTCACAGTATGTGCAGCACTGCATCATTCATTACCACACACAAACCAGGCCATTTCATTAACAGTGGACTTCACTGAAATTCGCAAACTAATTCACATCAAAAGCACACAGTGAAGTACGTAGAATTACAGCCCAGAGTAGCTCCAAGTTGGAGAGGCGTCATATCATTGCTATTGCTTATTATTCAGCATCACTGACATTGGTTTTTCTGTAACGTTACCTTTCAGCTCGATTACAGATAATGCAAAGTTTGACATTTAGTTACTAGGCGAATCCCACCAATCACAGCAGGCAGCACAGCCTCGACAGGAATCACCACTGTTACTCACTTTTAGTGTTTTGATTTTGACCACAAGACTGCTCCAAAACAAAGAAATACTGATGTGTATGGCCATAATGGGCACTGTCACCAGAGAAATACTGATTTTTTTTCTAGCTTAGCTGTAACTGACATTATCCTTATGAAAATAAAAAATCTATACTTTTCTGGGGACATTTTAACCACAGTGTCGGATTAAGACAGAGCGAGGACGAGCTGCAGCAATAGCCTGTTGTAAAAAAAAAAAATTATAAAACATAACAAATAAAAAATAAATAATAAAATCAAGCTTGAAGAAGTGGGGGGAAATGTGTCTGAAACGTGGGTCCAGTGCTGCACCAGAGACTCTGTGCCCTCAGTGTGTACTTTACCCTGTAATATGCTATGCAGGAACTCCTAGGAATACAGTCAAAGTTTAGAGGTTCTATTACAAAGAGTATCAAACTAGATAAGGAAAATGTAGGTCCATGCGAATTGCATTACCATAGTGTGCCATACTGAACTATAACTATCGAAACAGATGATGTAGTAAGTCCCATAGCAAAAAGCAACGCAGAATGTCATGCCGTTTCAATGATTATGATTATTAACTCAAATAGTCATTTCACAGAACCTGTATTCGTTCCCCCACCCTCTGCCTACCTTTCCTCCCCCCTCCCCTATGACGGCACGTTTCTTCAATCCAGATGGTTACCACATCCTTTCCTCTGTTTTGATCTAAAAAAAGAGAGAGAGAGTGAGAGAGACAATGCCCCCCACCCACACCCCCGCCGCCACCGGCTCCTCTCTGATGGGCCGCTAACTGGGTCAAACTTCCACCTCAGTGTCCTCAGTTCAATCAGAGGTAAACAAACCAAAACCTACACTCGGCTATCGACGCCTGCTGCCTTCGGCTTGAAAGCCTTACAAGGACACCCACACGGTTCTTTACACTTGGCCAAACACTCCCACGCTCTGAAACAGAAAGAGGAAACAATAAAAAAACATTTATCGTAGTGTATTTTTGTCCCATTGATGTACTAACCACACCAACTCACATATACTGATATGGCAATGTTTCAGACGTCCAATGTGTGTACCTAATATTCTATATGTATCCATATGTAGGAGCGAAGAAATCTGACAGTTTACTCTGACAATACTTTCCCCTTACAATACTTTGCTTAGGTTTTTCACTGATGGTTGATGTTTGTTGTCAGATCACTTTGTCCATGTAACACAATTCCGCTCTGATGCAGAATTTCCTTGAAAAAATGAGTTAATGTACTGTATTACTGGTTTGTGTGTGTGTGTGTGTGTGTGTGTGTGTGTGTGTGTGTGTGTGTGTGTGTGTGTGTGTGTGTGTGTGTGTGTGTGTGTGTGTATGTGTGTGTGTCTCTGTGTGTCTGTGTGTGTCTCTGTGTGTGTGTGTTTGTTTGTGTGTGTGTGTGTGTGTCTCTGTGTGTGTGTGTGTGTGTGTGGGTGTGGGTGTGGGTGTGCGTGTGCGTGTGCGTGTGCGTGTGCGTGTGCGTGTGCGTGTGTGTTTGTATGCAACTACCAGCTGCCCACATCATCCCACCTCGCTTCCTGCTTCTCTTAATGTTCATCCATGTTTTCAAAGGGTCTGAAAAATAACATGCAAGAGGAGGTCCACACACACACACACACACACACACACCCACAAACACAAATAAACAAATGTTGCAACTCCCCAGTGATTTCTAGATAGCATTGCTAACGGCCTGCCTATCATCCTCTGTTTTCTCATCTTAAACAAGATTTGTCTCCTAATGGCTGGTGACTGGCTGAGAGGAATCTCTAGAAAACAGAGAATTGTTCTCACACACAGTTAAAAAAGCAACTCAGTATATCCTCAGAGAGGGCCCTTCAACGGTGAAAGGCATTATCTAGAAACAAATTAAGAGATCTTTAGTGTGTGCTCATTTATGAGATCTTAGTCCAATCCATGAAGCATTCCTCTGGTGAAAGCCAAGAAATCCATAATAGCACCTTAACCCCCTAAGTGTAATCAGGGACAAGTCTGTTTACCTGTGAGAAGGTGTCAGGATGTCAGAACCTGTAGCTCAGTGGTCAACTTCTATCTGGATATGAGGGTGTGACGAGTCAGTATCAATCTATCAGCTCCCCCATCACCAATACCCACTTGTATTAACGTCCCCATATCCAGAGAAGATATCCATGCACATGTTATATACACAAGAGGGGGGAATCATTCGAAACGTACACCCAGAAGCTGACATTTAATGGTTAACAAGATGAAATTGTGCAAAGTTAAGTGGCTATTAGCTATCCCATGACCCCTCAATTTCAGTCATCCCTCTCAAACAAACAAACAAACAAACAAACACGACATGGGAGCATTTGGCCACTTACTCAGCCACTGTCGCTGAAGAGCCACTTTGTCTCTAACTGCTTCATAGGGTTGTGAGGAAGTCCAGAGAGGTTGAAAACTTCTCACATTAACAATGTCTATATTAGGGAGGAGGAGTGCTGACTCAGAGGCCAATTACTTTGGAATTTATATTTCATGAACTTCCAATTGAAGTTAACTCACTGCAGGCCCTGAAACTGGCACAGCTCGGCACCAGGGACCTCTGTACCTTCTGCAGATGTGGTGGAGGATGCACCTCACAGCTGATGCTGAAGTTCATTAAAGCACAACTAAACAGTCTGTAAATCTGCTGGATCTGATCAAAACGGTCATGTGACTGTTCTGATATAAGCAACTTTTCCAGTACGTAGACAAATAAAAGGCAAAAGGATGATGGGAATAATATTTGAAGAGATGAATAATAAATTACAATGGCAGAGGGGTATTTAAATCTGGAAAATACATATAGTTAATAAACTATTAAGTCAAAGACACTGTTAACTTAGGCTTATTTATCTGTCTGCTGTGACAACATACTGTCCACATTAAATTTGTATATATACTTGTCCAGACGTAAAATATATCACCCATCCAGTTTTGTTTATCATACATGACTACATCTATTTGTACATGTTGTCTTATATCTTAAGTAAACATGACCAGTTGCATGTGAACACAAGTGCTACAAAACAAATCAGGCAAAATCCTGGTGTAATAAATCAAAGCTGTCTTAACAGCAGACCACACAGATCGACTCAAAACAAGTAAGCTTTTGGAGTGGTCGTTTAGGGACATGATGACCCAGAGTAAACACATCCACCCGGGTGTCAGGAGATAAGACAGGGGTACATCGCGAGCTGCTCCATGGACCTTTCAGTGCCTTCGTGAAGGCGTCCGTGGGAATGTAAGACACTCTCTTGCCAAACAAACGTGAGAACCAACACCGCTCAACAACTTGGAACTGTCCCAGTGTGGAGAGAGAGAGAGAGAGAGAGAGAGAGAGAGAGAGAGAGAGAGAGAGAGAGAGAGAGACAGAGTGAGAGGGGGGGGGGGGGGGGGGGGAGACTAAACTCTTTCAAAAGCAACCATTTACACAACATTTGCCAATGTTGCCGTTTACTGCCACTGGTTCACAAAAAGTTGTGATTTGTTAATTTATAAATGTAATCAATGTTTCACGACAGAATTGCAAGCTTGTTATTTATTCATCAACAGCAGAAAGCATGACCTAATCTAATACAAAGTTTTCCCTAAACAACGCAATCAATAACAGCCGTATTAATTATGTATAATTATGCAACCTCCATACTCATTGCCTATAAAAAAGAAATTATCCTTCCTCTTCAATGGTACAACAGTCCAAATGAAACTGAAACCAGCACTGCTCAGACTTCCTGTAACTGTGCTGTCTCTAAGTCTGACATTAGAACACTGTGGCTCGCAAATCATGCAAATGAAAGTAACCACATGGAAACTGATTAATTAAGCCTCCGCCTTTAAACGACTCGATCCGCCATCTAATCCTGTTATGTTACTGCATTAATTGACTTGTGACATTTAAGAGTCGTGCTCCGCTCAACAACATAAATCAAAGCGTCTGTGTGTGAGTTGGCAATGCTGGCAGTGTTGAACGAGCAACCATTTACAAACCACTTTTGGCATTAGGGTTAATTACAGTCATTGCATTTCTTCAAAAAAGTTTCTTCAAAAAAACAAACAGATGAAAGAGCAGTTGAAATCAGCTTCTTTTTTGTTTCCTTGTTTTTTAACCCCCTCTAAATTGATCCTCTTCAATAAAGACACATCAGCTCTTTTGAACGTTACTTCAATCATGAACCAAGCAAATCCCAATATGCTCCCATTGGTTACGGTGTAGTTTGTGTTCGACATGGAGCACAACACCACTAAAAATAGAAACGTCCCTGTCCAAACCTCTATTTATCATTGTATTCTGTGTAGTATGAAGGCCTGTACGCTGCGTTGTCTATGGTACAGCTGAGCTTATGAGTTGTTCAATGAGACCTAATCTTCTCCCCTCCCTCTACAGTATTTTGGGACACCAAGATCAAAGTGTTTCATTTTCAGACTTCATTCCCCATCGACTGTTTCAGAGATCAAGTCCTCATTAAATGCCTCTGGGTCCAAAGCTCTCCAGTCCTATTCACTGGAATGCCACCAAGGGACCACTGCACCACTCATTGGTATTGAACACGTGAGCTAAGTGTTTCTTTGTTGTTTTTGTGCAGAAAAACGGGATTGATAAGCGGTATGAATCAGAGCGATTCTGAGAATGTAATGGGGCACTCCACATCGGCGCGAAGGAGAGCCTGAGACAGAGAAGGCCTCAGAGGCCTCAGAGACGTGATTGATTGTTGCTGTTTGAAGGACCTATTTCAGGGAGTACTCTCCAAGGAATTTTGTTCTCATCAGTTTCCATGTAAACGCCTTGTAACAGGCTGTCTTTCTTCAAGTTTATGATATGAACTGAGTGTCATGTGGGGAGTTATATAGTTCTGGAAAGTGCTAAAGTTCTGGCACTAATATTAGAGGGGAAAAAAACGTATTATGGTTGTTACTAGAAAAATTAATGGTTTTGAAGTATTCTAACTTTTGAAATATATATACATCATTTGATTTAGTCTTCCGGTTTGCTTTTTTTTTTATCTCTGTTTAGTTTTAGTTAGTTTCATGAGTGCATAAGTAGTTTTTTTCAGGAATGTTTTACTGGGTGTGGCATTGTTCATTGTAGTTTTTATTTAGTGCTTTTGAAAACTGCCATTTCTATTTAAGTGAACAAAATTCATTTTTTTCAGTGCTAGTTTTATTTTTTCATCTTAGTTTTTGTTAACTATAATAGCACTGCCGGACATACTAGGAGTCTCGATGCTGTAGCATATTTGATGCTAACATTGACAGTTTTTTCACAGGCTTCCCACAGTTGGTCCAATTAGGCAACATGCGCTAGGTCAGAGGTGAAAGGTGCCAAGTTCAGTTTGTTCTCTGACGGTCATTAACCACGAGTAAGTGCCAACGCTGTATCGCAAGCTATAGCCACCGCAACAGCTAGTGTCCATTTATTTCAACCTTCTGACCTACAAGTGAGATAATGTCATTCATAATTACATTACACTACAGTAATGTGAAACAACTATTGTGTGCCCCATTGTCTGAAATGTTCAGTGAGCATAAAAGGTTTTCATCACTTTTAGGGGACAAGCTTTGTCACAGGAGGCAGGCGTCTGGTTGGGAGCTGAAAGCTTCCATTCTAACTGACTCGTTGTCATCTAGGACCAGCCCGGGGGGGTAGCGGGTTTCATCAATCGCTGGGCCTGAGATCAAGTATGCCTCGGACGGCATACAAGTGTCCCCAGGGTGCTTTTAAAGAGTAGAAACACACTGTTTCTTATTCATTTGTGCACAACCAATCTTTTGTTGATTTATGCCCAGTGCTTTATACACACATCTGGTGTTTAAGAGGACTCAAAGGCTCTTCACTGGAATGAATAAACTATTTTGCGATTTTTTTATTGACGTAATCTACCAAATAATTTCCAAGTCACATGTAATGTTTTCAATTTAACATTTTTGTGTGACGTATTTCAGTGAATTTAACTACTTCAGTTTGTCCGAGAAAGGCCTTATACATTTGCACAGTATGAGATCACAGTTTGTGGAAGGATAACTTGATAAACACAGACATCCATTCTTTCTGGTTCATTGTATAAAATGGGTGCTGTGACCTGTGTTGTTATTAAGCGAGTTAATCTTTTCATCACGTTTGTTTTCCCTAATCCTTTCCTGTGGTGCTCTTCCTCTGCCGTTCTCATCAAGACTCCCTCTTAGAAGACTCTCTATTACGATCTGAGTTTCGATTTCAGAGAGCATGAGCCACAGAGTGTAAAGGAAATCACACTAATGGATTTAAGACATTCTACATCAGGGAAAACTTGGATAATGATTAAAGAAGGACAGACTTGAGGTACCCACAGACCATTTAGTAGATTAAAGTGATTATAAAGTAACCTGTATAAGCTTCCATCACTGCGTGCAGAGACACGAGAAGTAGTGCACAGTTAAAGCTCCTTTAAGATACTGGTGGATGTCTAAAAATACTAATTGTTTCAGTATGCATTCAAATTAATTTGCTCTTCCCTTTGAGTTAACAGTTTTTTACTATTGCTAAAACTAAATCTCTGAAACTAGGGCCCTCTTTGTCAAAACTCTACACACAGAAATCAAAAATATACGTATAAACAAAATACAGTTTTCTTACAAAAGCAATCTCTTGCAAAAGCAATTATTTTCAAAACCACATAAACTCGTTTAAAAATGGTATTTTTATAACTGACCACGACATGAACCTAGTTACTGTATTGTAAACAAAAAACAGTATATTGCAATTACAGCCCAGCCCGTCTGGTGTGCATCTGGCCACAGAACCTCATCAACATCACAAGCGATGTCCTTTCTGGCCAAACACCTGGGGAGGTACAGTCTTGTCTGTATCTGGCCACAGCACTTATCAACTTTGCAAGCGATGTCCTCTCTCTCCAAAAATCAGGGGGAGGTACGGTCTTGAGAGGCTCACCCAGCCCTGGCATGCCTCCACATCAATATCGCCACTTCCGTCGTCTGGAGGAGAGGTTGGCGGGATTCATGGTCATATACCTTCTAACGAGACGCCGAAAAGAACATCTCAATAGGGTTCAGGAAAGAAGAGTGAGTTGGAAAGTGGAGAGCTTGAAATTGTGGGTGATTGTCAAACCATTTATTGATCACGGCAGCTCAGTGGAAACTCACACTGTCCCATATGACAACATCCCTGCAGCACCCTGGCACATTCCCCTCATGCAGGGTGTGAAGGACATTGATAATGTGAGCTGTGTGATATGGGCCAAGAGTGGCATAGTGGGAAGTACCCTTTTGTGATGTTGCCACCACGCTGCCAAGGAATGGCAATGGCACGCTGTCAGATGATGTTTCTTTCCCTGGTGTCTGTTTTTGGCTAGATTAAAGCTAACCTCACCTCTATCTCTCGCTCTCTCCCTCTCTCTCTCTCTCTCTCTCTCTCTCTCTCTCTCTATATATATATACAGTGGTGGCCAAAATTGTTAGAACACCTGACAGATCTGAGAATAATTAGCTTTTTTTTGCCTCCAAAACATGATTTAATTTCATAATGTTCATGAAACATGCAGATGGCTGTTCTGAGCACAAAAAAATATCAGATGAAGTGAGTCCTACTGTTTTTAACCACTTTTAACTTTAATAAGTGGTACGTCCACCTTTTGCAGCAATTACAGCAGCACATCTCTCTGGCATAGAGTCAATATATTTCTTGAGAACTTCAACACAAATGTTATCCCATGCCTTCTGCAACTCAAGCCAAAGGCTTTCCTTGGAATTTACAATAGATCTGTCGAGTTTATTTTCCAACTTGCCCCGAATTTGCTTGATGGGTTTGAAGTCCGGACTTTGATAGGGCCGGTCCATCATTATCAATGTTCCAGCAGATTCCTTGTCGCCAGTAGATCCGGCAATAGTTAAAATAATGTTTAGGGTCATTGTCCTCTTGGAAAATAAATCCAGGCTCAATAAGATGTCTCCAAGAAGGAACTCCGTGCCTCACCAGAATGTTGTGGTATACTTTTGTATCCATGATGCCATCAATTTAGCCAAAGTCACCTGTTCCTGAGGCTTAAATTGCACCCCACACTATAATACTACCCCCTCCTTGTTTAACTGTTGGCAAGAGACACTAATTTTTATATCTCTCCCCCTCACTTCGTGGAACATACACGCTTTGCTTGTTGCCAAACTATTAAAACCTGGACTCATCAGTACACAACACTTAAACCAATCTTTCTTTGTCCATTTCTTGTGTTCTTTTGCAAATTTCAGGCGTTACACTCAATTGTTCTCTTTCAGTAATGTTTCTTTGCTGCTATTCTGCCAAAAAGTCCTTCTTCTCCCAGTTTCCGAAGGACAGTTCTTGAAGACACTGTTGCACCATTAGTCATTGTGATGTTAATCTCGTCACACAGTTCTTGTAAAGTCTTTCTTCGGTCCTGAAGACTGAGAATTTTGAGATGCTTCACTTGTGTGTCTGAGAGTTTCTTTTTGAAACCTCTCCCCTTTCGGTTCTGGTGCCATGGTGGTCTAAAGTGTACTTTACAGTGCTTGGACTGCATCTCAAGTCCTTGGCTATGCGGCAGTAACTCCAGCCAGCATAAAAAAAAGCCTTTATTCGAACCCGTTGCTCATTTGTTAGCTCCTTCTTCACCTTAGCCATGTTCAAAGAGCATCATGTGCTTCAAGACTGCTTATAGAGGCTTTGGATCTATACCATTTGGTGGTGTGGCCTCAGTGACAAAACCCTGATGTTACCAATCACTTAATGAGCAGGATAGGCCTTGTACATTCAAAAAAATCGCCGAGCTGTGTCCTAAGACTCTTGCATCACCATCCATTTAACCACAATAACACCTGACAATGATTACGCAAGTAATTTGGCTTCTTCTGTGCAGGAACATGATTGTGTGAAATTGACAGTGAAATAGGCCTAGCTTGTTTTTGTACGGAAAATGACCTAAATCTCATTATGATGGCTCTATTCTATGGTTTATAGAGCATAATGATGACTTTGTAGATATTTCATTAGTTTTTAGGGTATTTTAATGGCCAATTCAACAAAAACAACTGAAAACTCTTAGATATGTCTGGTGTTCTAATAATTTTGGCCACCACTGTATATATATATATTCTGTCTTAGAAATTGCCAAAAACTGTGCAGAGCCATGCTGTATATTGCACTGGATTTTGTAATACAATTTATGCATGACATTGACTTTATCTATACATTTGCTGGTGTGTGAAGAAATGTGGTTAATCCAATTTCAAGCCCAGAGATGGGGAGTCACAGGGACTGCAAGCCCACAACTTTTTTCTTTCACATAAGAGGAATGTTCTGTACTGGGGCGTTCAAGCCCTCATTAGATATGTCAAGCTGAAAAAACAGTGGCAGCCTATTCTGGGGTCAGACAGCACCCCGTCGCTAAAAAGCCACCACCGGTCTTTTACTCTCACTGAGCAGTCAGTCTACAGCTGCCACGATAGCTGTTTGATGTATTGTGGTGTGTGGTGTTGCAGTGTGGCGTGTTGTGTTGCGGTGTGTTGTGTTCTGTTGTTAAGTGTTGTTTGGTGCTGAGCTGTGTTGTGTCACTTGTTCCACCCTTCAGTTTCTTAATACTCTGTGGCTGAACAAGGGCTCAGAATGTCCTCTAAAAGCATGACAACATGTCTTCTAGAACACTCCTCCAGGGACTCTTGGAATTTCAAACAGACCCCCACTCTCCCCACTGCTCCCCTCCGCTCAAACACACACAAACCACTAGACCAAAGGTTCAAGGACAATTTTTATATCGCATAGTAATGAACATTGTTGTAAATATGCTAGAGCTAGTCAAAAGGGCATATTTTCAGGCTTCCTAAGGGTACAAGTTTAATAAAACGATTATAAAAATAGTTTAAAAAAAGTGTAATGTAAGTACAGTACAGAGTATAGAGGCATATAGAAAAAACAAAGCAAGAAAGACACAGAGTATGTGTGAACACATGGATCACACACATAAGCCACTGTTTGAAATGAGAACATTATGACCGATACATGTTTACTTTCTGATATGTGATGGGAAAGAGTTCCATTCTTGTGACTCTTGCACAAAACACAGACTGACTTAAGGCACTTCACCTACGTTGAATGATGCAGTCCCCTCTTGTAACTCCTCTTGTGATCCGGTCTAAGTTTGTTCATGTGCTAACTCAGAGTGGTGAAGGAGCCACACCATGTTTGGTGGTGGTGGAAGTGATTTGGTTCATTTGCTAAAGTTTCAAGTGTCTGTGTACACCAAAACTGTAATGGCTATAATATAGTGTGGTTAAGCCTGTGATTCGCTCTTCAAAAAGTACATCTCGGCTGCCTCAGTGTCCATTTAGTTTCTTATCGACCTAAAATAAGCTAATTTCATCTGATCCGTTTGCAGACTTTTTTTTAAACCTGAGCCCTGAGGTTGTGGTTGGAGTCTCTCATAATATCAGATGGAAGTATTTAAATCCTTTTACAATCTGTGAGTTTTCTCCTATCACAAAAACATCTGGGACTACAGTATAGTAATTTGTCTTGCAGAAGAGCATGGCAAGCTTTTCTTTGACCCATTTACACTAGTAGCAGACAACACAGATTGAGCACGGAACCAAATTAAAATCCAGGGAATGCAAGGGACTAAAAGTACGTTTTCAGTCTAGCTTTAAAAGTCTCTATGCAGGCAGCAGATCTGATGTGTAATGGGAGACTACTCCATTATTAAGGACCAACAACAGTAAAAGCTTGATCACCCTTAGATTTGAAGGTAAAACCAATACAAGTTCATTAGAGGATCTTAGGACCCTTGGTGGAGCATAAGGGGTCAGTAGATTTGATACATAGGCTGGAGCTAGACCATTCGCAGCCTTACAAATAAATAATCAAATGTCCATGAGCCATTGTAGTGTAGAGTGGCTAAAACAAGTGTTATGTGATGAAACTTCTTGGTCCTTGTTAAAAGTTCAGCTGCCGCATTTTGGACTATGTGCTGCTTATGAAATAATACTCTGGAAGATATAATAGCGTAGACGCGTAATGTGATGGGGACAGGACATTTTGCACTTTAGCTATTTTCTCAGTGGACATAATAAAGGGTTGACTGCAAAGGTTGTTTGTCGGCTTAAGAATAGTTAAAGTATAACCTTGACCATGACTGAACAAAACTTGCGTTTTAGTGCTTCCATGTAAATACAATACAGAGGCGTCAGCATACATTTTGACATTAACCTCAGGACAAACAGATGGCAGGCAATATATTAACTAAATAATTGTGAACCAGTGAACAAGCGAAGGGCATCTGATTGATGCTAATGTATTCAAACAGATTGAGATCGTTTGGAGAGGAAGGATTCTACCCATTTTGAGGAATCAACAGAAAAGTTAAGGAAGATAACTTAGAAGAACTCAGAGTAGTGATTCAGTGAGTGATTCAGAGTTAGATACTTTTCAAAAAAGGGTTCTTCAAAATCAATCCATATTTCAAGCATTTAATCAACCATGCAGTGGCGGTTTTAGGCACGGGCGACCCGGGCAGCCGCCCGGGGCGGCACTTTTTCATGACACGTGAGGGGCGGCACGAGCACTTAAAAAATAGTAATAATAATCTGGGCCGCGAAGCGCTTTTCTATTTCTATATATCATATCACTGCGTGAGGAATTGGCAAATTGGCGCCCCCTGCAGCTGCAGGCGCACCTGCTCGCTAAGAAGGTGCAGCGCAATCCTGGGTGAAAGGGGGAAAGAGAGAGGGGGCGGCGGGCAGTTCAGCTCTGGGTCTCCCAATAAACATTATAATTACCCTATACTTTTTGTTTTTCTGAATTGTGTGAAATGGCTTATAAAAATAGGTAATACAGAACGATTATGTGGTCACCAAGGGCAAGGTTAATTGGTGGAAGGAGACCACTAACTGCATCAATTTATCCAACTGGTGAAGGTAATAGTGAGCAGAGTATAGATAGATAGTCAGATAGATACTTTATTCATCCCGAGGGAAATGTAATACATCTTTAACAGAGTAGTCTATTACATTATCGATAAAGCTATTGAAGGATGCTCGAGTGGACAAGGTAAAAATGTGTTTTATTTTCTCAAGTGTAGCTTAACCAATATTCCTATTACTGTAAGGCAATGTTGAGCACCAACTGAGTTGTTTGCTAGCTAGCGTTAGCTAGCTGATTTGACCATAGGGTATGAACATGTTCATTCATCTGACACTAGGCTAATCCCGCTAGCCACAACTAACATAATGTAACAGCATACAGAGTACTAGTATAATCTTAATAATTAGCAGGTCGATAGCTAGCTGGTTAGACCACAGATTTCCTTTTGACACCACTAGACTAGCAAGCGTTAGCGAAATCCCATTAGCCACTATTAGCTAACTCAACTAACTATAATGCATGTTGAGTGCTTGCACAACATAACTTGCAAAGAGCTGGTGTTAGCTAACATTAATGCACTTGATGTGTGCATTGATTATCTAAAGTGTGTTATTTAAATGCTCTATTGAAAGAGTTGTGAAATTGAAAAGCATACAGAGTACTAGTATAATCTTAATAATTAACAGGTCGATAGCTAGCTGGTTAGACCATAGATTTCCTTTTGACACCACTAGACTAGCAAGCGTTGCACTTGCACAACATAACTTGCAGATGGCTGGTTAGCTAACATTAATGTAAATTATGTGTGCAATAATTCTCTTAAGTGTCTTATTCAAATGTTCTATTGAAGGATTTGTGCAATTGATACATTTCATTTTTTCTTTCACTTATATTGTTATAATTGGAAAAAGTAAGATTTTTTTTTCGGGGGGGGGGGGGGGGGGGGGGGGGGGGTCGCTCGGAGGGGATATCGCCCGGGGCGTAATTCCATGCAGAACCGCCACTGCAACCATGCATTACTTGAAGATTACTACTATACATTTTCCTCAGGCACAAGAATCTTAAAGTGCATTGCCAGCAAAGAAGACAGATTTGCTGGATATGAAACACAGAGGTATGTGAAAATTACCATCAACCTAATCAGAATAGGTTAGGATCAGTCAGCTCACTTTTTAAAATATGGTGTCAATTTATCATTTCCCTTCTACTTCTGTCAGCATGCATGACAGTCTTATCTCTGGATTTTGTCTGGGATAAGAAAGCTTAGTCATCAAGGTGCTCCACTTACATTCAAGGAGACTTAAACTTAAACCCACTCCAAAGATCACAACACAACACACAGGCAGGCATGCACAGAGAGACTGAGACTGTGGATGGAGAGCAGTGGTGCAGAAAAAGCAAAGAGACTGAGAGGTGAAGGATTAGACAAAGAAGACCACCCCTTGCTCATAGTTTGTTGCCATCTTTGTCTTCCCCTTGGATGGATACAAGGTGCGATCAAAGGGTTAGGAGACTGCATCTAATAAAAGCAAAATCTGATTTACATTTGGCCCCCACCTTCTCCAAGGTAGTCATCTTGTGCAGCAATACATCACTCCTGGTGCTCCTGCCATGCTTGGAAAGCTCCCTGGAAGTCCCATATCCAGCGCCATCTGCTCTCTGGATCTCCTCCACTGTGTCCAAACGGCAGCCTTTCAGCTTGAACGTCATCTCTGGGAAGAGGAATAAGTTGCAAGGGGCTAAATCTGTCAAGTAGGGGTGGTTTTCCACACACTGTGAGCATGCTTGTTGTTATGATGAAACACCTAAATGTCACTCTGCAGTGACAGTCTGACCCTAGGGGACCTGCAAATGACCTGAGCTGTGTTGCACTGGCATACTCTACCTCTGAACTTTTTTTTTTTAAACTGAAATGAGGCTTACAAGTCATTTCCCAAGTATGTGTCTGACAACGTTCCATTTTCAATTTGGCAATAAAATGGACAACAAAGCCCGGTAAATTCTCCATGAAATACCTTTAATCAAAAAGCTTTTTATGGTCCCTCAGAGGAAACACCATCTGGAACCTTCATTCTGTCTCCCTTCCTCTCCACCGCAGCGCCGTGCTCCACGTGTCACGGAGGATACACACTTGTTTTTAGATTCTGTGATTTCACAGAAGCTGAATGGATCAATGACTGATATCATCCCTGTCTTTGGTTGTCAGGTTCCAGCCAAACTGTTTGGGGAAGCGAGGGGAAGATCCTTGGCGGTGATTGACAGAGAAATCCATGCAGCAGTAGCAGCAACAGCAGCAGCAGAGATTTAAATCAGCTCATCTTAAGTTCATTAAAAACTTTGGTAACTTTTCTTTAAATCTGCCAGTGCCTTGTTATTTTTTGGTTTCTTTTGTTTCAGTTTGTGTTTTTTTTAGGTGTTTACAGCACATTTTTATACTAATGGCGAGTTGCACTGTTCGACATCTGTTGTGCAAAATCACAGATGCTGCATCTTTGGGGACTGAATCAGTCATGCATTAAAAGTAGTCTGGTTATACAGTAGCCCAAGATATACAGTTAGAAAAAGACTTCATATGGTTGTGGAACCTTTCTGTGTGAATCTAACCTGTCACTTCATGAGGCTTTAATAACAGACTTTTACCTTTGCATAAGAAATTGCTAATAACTTGGCAAAAAGTATACGTACACATTTTTAATTACATCTGCAATATACTATACAAAAAGGCTAAGCACCTAATAATCGAAGTTAAATTAAGATTTCTTGGGAGGCATTTAACAGTTTGTATCCCCAAGGGCCTCTGCAGGTTTTTACCTGCACCCCAAAAGAGAGCAACCCTCTTTCACAAGGAGACTACCAAACATATGCTAAACTCCAACATTCTGTGTACGCTTGCAAATTGTCTCTCCTTCCATCTCCGTGGCCTCTGCGAATGTGGGTGAGTCCATTTTAAAAGGGAGACTTTTTATTTCAACACAAACTCAACACAGCCTGTATTAGGAATGCAAAGTGGATTAATTACTAGCCCGCCATCTGTCCAGCACTATTCAGTGAAGGAAAGTGTTCTCATTTCTCAGGCAGTAACGCAAATTAATTTGCAGAGGCAATTCCAATTTGCACAGCTAATTACACCCAGAAATGGTGTGGTGAAATAATTACAGGAGGCCGCCAAACCCGCTGATGGTCAAGCCACCTAAATAGTGGTTACAAAAAACACTTGACCCAGTGTTTATATTCGTGCATGCCTCTGTCAGTGCCAATCAGTGTTGGTGGAGGAGTCATACGAGGTGTAGCTATCAAATAATGAGACTGATGTCGTGCAGTTGTAATGAAGCACAGCATTGTCAGGGAACCCATTTTCTGATAAGAAATACACAATTTGTAAAGACAGCTGAATGTATATCCACTCACAATGAGAATATTTCTGAAAATGCAAAGACTGTGATGTAAATAGGCACTTGAAATACAGCACTGCAATGTATCTAAAGAGGTTAGCGGGCACTGGCAGGACTGAAGTACAGCTGAAGCTGGGCATCGTTCACTACCTGCCAGCGCTCTGCAACTGTGCCAACATCCATGATATACATTTCCTGCTGCCATGTTGCAATATTTATAATGTCCCAGTTGAGCATTACTGGAGTCATTACTCATTTTATGTCTAGTCACCTTTAACCTCACAATGAACGGAGCTGTTAATAAACTTTTCCTGAAGACTAAATGTCCCTAAAACCAGCTGCCAAGAGACAGCATGTGTGTATTCTAATGTTGGCCATTGCCGAGGTGCTGATTTTGTATTATCTTTGCCTGACGAGGCATACAGGTGTGTGTTAAAGCCTGCACTTCAGCGATAACTGAAAACTGCACATGGAGAAGTCAGCGATGCAGACAGCGTGGGATGATCAGGGGTCTGCAGAGAAACCATCTGGGAGGCTGGAGGCAATGATATGGATTGTTTCTCCTGAATGATCGAATAGGGAGATTTTTTGTTTGTATTCTGTCACTATGCTGTGCTCTATTTCCCTGCTTCACACAATGTTTTTCATTTTTCTCACTTCTGTGTCACCGTCTCACACGCTTACACTCACACATGCACACACGCTCACAGAGAGACAAGCACATAGAGAGACAAACCCAGAAACCACATACTATTTCATCTCTGCTGCTGTTTCTATTTACCTCCAGTCTCAAGCTTTGTTTGCTCACAGAAAGTTCAGAGGAGAGGTGAGGAAAAGGTCCACACAATGCAACTATAGTAGGCTAACCTATAAATAAAATAAGACCCTCAATATGTTGTAAGAGCATTGTGTTTGCATGTTGGCTGTACTCTCTCCCCTTCAACACCCTGTTACTTGTATGTAAGCTCTGCATGGTCTACATCTGTTCCATTATGCCAATATTATGTATTAAGGCTGTTGGGGGGAGACAAAGTTGCTCTTTATTGTTCAGCTCTATGATTGACTTGCTTGTGCGTCAGCCATTATGTTTCTTCAAATCGATTTATATCTTTGTGAATGTCCACAAGCTAGAAAAGGCCATTGTCTTTGCAAAATAGGCCCTTGATTTCACCAATTAGTCATTGCATTTACAATAAATTATTGAAAAGGGATTGCTATATTCTGTAGTCGCCTCCACTGAGGCAGAGCATAGGAAAGGGAAAGCTGGTGAAACAAAAGCCTGGTGAAGCAGCTGAATTTCTTTTTGACCCCTACAACCTATCCCTAACCATTCTTAGCTGTATGTGTTCATTTCTTCCATTTAAAAATCAGTTGAAATATTGGTAAAAACATAATTTACCTTGTATTTCAGATAATATTCATCCATTTTACGATGTAACATGCAGTATATGACTGCCATAGGTTTCATAGAATTTCGACTTTCATGGTTATTTAAACAGGCAGATTTTCTATGGATTTTATGGATGTTTCCAGAGGGTGATACAAGCCTACCCAACAGCCACTTCGTGTATCCACCAGTGGGACAGTTTCTTCCCACACTCTGTCCACTGTATACAGATATGTAAACATGTATGTATGTTCGAATGAAAATCAACTAACCAGTAAACTATCCCACTAATTTTACTGACAGTTCTGTAGCATGTTGGGGGTGTATAAGCGGAACTTCCCAAAATGCCTTGGACTATTGTTTGGCCCAGTTTGTTATTGAGCAGTTGTCTGGTAGTGGTTTCATGACCGTTATCTTTTTATCTGTGCGTTGTACTGATTAACACCTATTTTAGTTTCTTGTGTTGTGATCTGTCCGCCATAAACATGACTGTCAGCATGAATGATGTCCTGGCTTCCTGCCGTTCCAACCATTGTGTGTGAGTTATTTCCTGTTGACTGTAACTGTCACAATAAAAGGCCTTTTCGCCATAATTGGTGTCAGAAGTGGAATAAGTAGATGACACTACAGGAAATTGAGGAACTCACCACGTATCTGCAGGGGGCACGGCAGATAGCAAACACTCAAACAACAAATGCTGAAGAAAATATTCAAACAGTCTTCATTAGACTACCCCGAGGCCTTGTCCCCACCCACCGCTTCCCCAAGGTTAGAACTCCAACGGAACCGGCATCTCATGCTGAACACATCCAATCGCCGAAGGAGTGCCGGATCGTTGAAACTGAGACCTGAAGAGACCTGGGACTGACTCTGAAAGACAGAAGTGGCAGGGGGTAATAAAGCCAGCGTGCTACCAGATACGTACCTCATCCAAAATGGCAGCCCAGATATACGTGTGGTCAGCATCAGAGATCGCCAGAGTGGAGCGGAGTTTCTGTGCCAGTGTGTGTGTGAGTTCCTTCCTGTTGACTGTGGGTGTCATAATTAAAGGTCTGTTGCTAACCTGACTCACCACAATATTTCAGTACAAAACACAGGCGTTCAGCACTCAAAACTCAAAACCACTCACATGGAACTGTACTGAAATATCTTAATAAACAGAAAAGATGAACAGATTAACAGGGTGGGTGGTTTTAGTTTTTATGAAAATCTAGGTCGCCAGTAACACTGCTTACCTTACAGATTAGTGAAAGTAAACTTGAAAAAAATGAAAAACATGGCGTCATAGGAACGAATTTTAGGACTATGGTATCCAAGAAGGAAAAAATAATTGCAAGAATGGCTGGTTCAGTTTGGTGTATTCAAGATACTTATATTTACCAGTACAAATACAATATAGAAAGCCTGAACTCCCTACAGCAAGCACTAAGGCAATGGGGGAAAGGAAAAACTCCCTTTTAAGAGGAAGAAACATTGAGCAGAACCTCAGCTCTAAGGGGGGGGGGGGGGGGGGGGGTGGCATCTGCTTGGGGCTGGCTGGGTAGATAGACAAAGACAGAGGAGGGGGGAGAAGGGAGGAGAGGAGAGGAGGGGAATCAGAGGCAAGCAGATAACATACACGCATCAGGATAAAACACAATGAGGATAAAACAATTTGCATACATGCGGCATACATACATGATACAACATTCCATGACAGACACAAGATTGTATACATGATACATACAAAACAGTCAGTGAATAAAAATGGATAGAGCCAGAATTCAAAGTATTGGTTGTAGAACGGCTTAGTGGGAATACAGTGTCCTCATAAGGTTGCTATTACAAGGATAAGCAGACCAGTGAAGTAGAAAACTGCTAATAATGGCATTTGTTAATATCACAGGGAAATAGGCTGGCACATGATGGCATTTGTTTATATCACAGGTAAATAGGCTGGCACATGATGCCATTTGTTTATACACAGGTAAATAGGCTGGGATACTGAATGCAAATGTATTATAGGCAGAGTAGAATTTGAGAATGACAAGTGGGAGTGGGAAGCTGTTAGCAGAGGGTTTCTGCAAGGAGACTACAGCAGAGATAAGTAAAGTAGGAGGGGAACAAAAGAGACAAAGTGACAGGAGAGAGATAGAGTGCTAGCCTTATTATGAAATTATAGTTTATGGTGATGAGAAACAATGTATTCACAGCCATCTGAATTTGCAAGCAAAGGTCTGCTAATACATATGGGGGTGAACAGAGACAGGGCCTAGTTTCCCGAACGCTAAAAAGGACTTGAAATCGTTCGTAAGAGGGATATTGCAGAGCGGTTTCCCGACGCCGCACTTACGGCAATGATGAGTCTATGATGTCGCCAAAATCCACGTAGGCCGTTAAGATACGTCGTTATCGGGAAACGAGGCCCAGGTTAGTTAACAGAATATCAGTCACGCACACACAAATGATGCACTTTCAATTATCAATTTATTCACTGTCACATTGAACGTTAAATCCGGCATTTCACTAAAAAGAATTTAAAGCACCATGTCAAGTAGGCTAGCACATCCTAATTCTATGTTTATATTATGTTAAATTACATGTTTGGTATACGTCGTCTAACCCAACCCAAACTCGAACATCTTTTCCGAGCCACATTAAGGCTATTGTGTATGCACTAGCATTTCCCATTTGTGTTTCAAGGAATTAAACATTGATTAGAATGAGCTCATTCATATTTCCTGAATGAAACTGTCTAGGGTTGTAACGACTAGCCCTGAACAGCATTTGAGGGGATGTATTATGTTTTAATACTTTGGTATTAGTGGCCATTTTATTTTGCTATCTGTCTTTACCATTCTGAGAATCCTTGTTGGAGTCCCTCCTGAATATCGAGCACAAAGCAATTTTCACAAGGCTAGCGAGAGCAGGACTCACACGCACACACCCACCCACCCACCCACCCCCCCCCCCCCCCCCCCCCACACACACACACACACACACACACACACACACACACACACACACACACACACACACACACACACACACACACACACTACAATGGCACAATCTCATCATTTGGAACAACATGACTCACAAATCAAATTACTTTATGATGCACATATGTTGTTCTTTCCAGTGTGTTTTTTTTCTTCATCTGTGAACGGAGACTAGATGATAATAGAGGAATTAATGGGTTTGAGAGAAATGACAGAAAGAAATAAAAACATCAAGGTTCATAAAGGTATGAGTTTAATACATTCCTAGCATGCAAACAGGGAACAGTAGTGAGGAGGCATTTCAGTATCAAAATGAAAATGCAATATGCAAAATGGCAATATAATCCTACATTTGAATTAAAAAACTCTCACTCAGAGTTCTCGGCCTGATCAGGGGCTGACACAAGCGTTGTAATTGCTAAACCAAGAGCCGTGGACAACTCTCTGCACCTTGACCCAGGGGAGTGGGGAGGCCTGCTGTACAAATTATCAAAGGATATAATCATGTTTCAAAAAACTCCCATATTCTGCTTGGTGTGCTGTTAGCTGCCCTGCCACTGAAATTTAATATTTTTTAAAGTAGAGCCCATTATTCTGGTGTAAGGTTATTGATATGTCATCTCAACAGACTATCAAATTACAGCCCTCCTTTCCATACTCCTGATGTGCTGATTGGCTGGAATTGTTTATGGCTTGGTCAAAGCCACAATGTTTTTTTTCCCATTTACAGAGCCAGGACTGTGTACAAACAACAGTTTACTTTTTAGCGCACACACAGCATGGACAGCTGGAGGACTGTGAGGAGTAATTTGCTGAATTTGTGAAAAACTATATTGGATTAGAATCAAGGACTGCTCCTTTAAGGCTTAGGTGACACTTGGAGGAGATGGTGTGAGGAGAACGAGAAAGAGAGAGAGAGAGAGAGAGAGGGTTCAGTTGAGTTTCCTCTCTCTGCTCCGGCTGTTTCCCACAAGGAAATGTCCGCATAAACACTCGAGGGAGAGGGAGGGGGAGAGGAGCAGAGAGCGCAGGACAGCGGAGCAGGACACTCTACCAGGGCAGGACCCAAGAGGAATGGACTACACACAGGCAAACATGCAGACACGCAGAGCCACACTCACACACAGAAATACACACGTGCTTGCACACACACATACACACACCCACTCACACACACAGTTCAACACAGGAATGCGAGTGCACACACATATTCACTCGCTGTGAAGCACATATAAATAGGCACATATTCTCACAGAAAACTACACTCTCTCACACACACACACAAACTCAGAGATACAAGGCATGAAAGCACACACACTTCACACATAGGAGGGGGAGTGTACTCACAAGCACACAAACATGTACAGATGGCAAGACAAGTGCACACACGCAATCACATACTTGTTCCAGTGAGGGTTACCAAGCACAGAATGCTATTCTCACCATCTGTGGTACCTATCCAACAAACATGTACACACACACACACACACACACACACACACACACACACACACACACACACACACACTCACACACAATCACACACACACACACACACACACACACACTCTCACACACAATCACACACACACACACACACACACACACACACTCACACACACACACACACACACACACACACACTCACGCACACACACACACACACGCACACACATATACACACATTCTCACCATATTCCCAGTCTTTAAGGATTAGAATGGAGAGGATTCCAGACATGCCCTGCAAGCCATGGAAGCACCACTCATTGACCAATCATTTACACTCTTACACTGATATCTCAAGGCAGGGTAGTAAACTGTAATGCCATTGGGGGAAATACATGATTATTTTTTATCCAGCAGTCACCGTCATGTCAAAAGCAACACGCAATAAAGATATCAGGCCAACCAGTTCACATAAATGACGATACTCATCCACTAAACTTTTCTTTGAGGATTCTTAAGGATTAATCCTTAAAGGCATGACAGAATGACATAATCCCCCTACCCAAAGCCAGTTCCAGAGAACTCCTTGAGTGTCCATCTGGGCTGTGCCATTGTGTTTGATGACGGCCGCGCAACAGAGACAGGATGCAGGTCACTGGTCAAGCCAAACAGCTCTTTCTGTCTGTGTACAGCACAAACCTCTACAGGCCAGCAGCACAAACAGTAGATAAGAGTGACACATCCTTCCCAGGGCTAGTGAGCAGCCGCAATGCCTCCGAAGAGTTAAATTAAGATCTATTGTGTGGGGCGAGTGGGGTGGTCCACTTTATCTGGTTCATCACTGTAGACGGACAGCGGCTAGGGACTTGTTTCTTCAGAGAGGAGACATTTTAGCAAGCTTTAGTTGACTAAAGGTCTGGGTATTTTAGTTTTCAGAGTTGTGGACTGGCAGAGTTATGTCACATGACTTGGAATCAAGTTTTGACTCTAAAATGGCAGAGACGTGATGAATCTTTTAAAATCGTTTATTTGTCAACAGAAGCAAAACAGGTTTTGGGGCGAGCAGAACTGCCTCAGCAAAGTGAACCACGTAGCCTGTTCTGAGATTGCTAGCATAACAACACCATTTTTGTTACATTACCATCACATTAAAAAACCCAGAGTGAGATGATGTACAGAATGAGCTGAGAAGGCCTTGGCCAATGACGTTTTCTCACTCTCACTCACTCACTCACTCACCTCCACACACCTCACTCACTTAACTCACTCACCCACTAAATTCATGTTGCTCTCACTTGTTTTGCCTGTGAGAAAATTAAGAAATCTTTTGGCTCCTTATCGTTAGCCCTTTAAAATGTTTCAATTTGGAAAGTTTGAAAACATTTATTAACTTAAAAATGTGCTGTTTAATCAGTCTTTCATCAGTTTATTTGAACAGTTTAGAAGGCATTTGTGTTAATTAAGTACATTAACTGTTATTCTGCAGGCGAAAATGAAAGAGCATGAAATTAGTCAAAGACTGCGTAATGAACTTGTTTAGGACTTGAAACATAAAGAACAAAAGAAACAAAAAAAAAAACATACACTGAAAACGATCAGCACAGCAAAAATCTCTAAACAAAAAAACTGTTACTTTTTCTCAGGAGAAAAATAAATGAAAGCCGGTATCTTTGCCGCTCCATTTTAGTTCCTACACAACAATTAGCTAGACTAATAACTTAATGAGCCTACAGCTATATAAAAATATAACTGCCTTACTAGTTGGCTAAATATAGCTCATAAAAACAATCTAAGGTTATCACCAAGACATTAACCTACCTCAATTAGTTTGAGGTGAGCCTAATGTGCCGCTTGAGGTTTGTGGTATTCTTACCAGCTATTTTATGTCCATTTGTATAGCTTCTCTTCTTATATAACAATGTATTCCACTTTTTTGTCTTCCTCATTAAACGGAAAATGGGCCCAAATATCAGCGTGTTTCTTTCAACCAAATGTTGTTGTCATTATTTAACGTAAGCTTTCTATAAAATCGTTGAGAGGTTAGTGCAACGCTAATCCTCACTATGTTAGTCCTGATATGGCATGTGCAACACAACTGCTGCACATGCTATCTAATGAACAGGATATTTGGATTGTAACTTTGTCAACAAAACTAAAAAGATTTTGGTGACATTTACATTTTTTAAACTACATTTTAGTCTCATCTTAATATAATATTGCATGTTGATATAGTCACTGTAAGTGTTTAATGATGCCGTGCCATCTTGTCATCTTCTCATCTTAAGGCCACGTCACAGCATAACATTCTGGTCAACGTTCTATTCTATGACGTTAGAGGAAACGTTGGTAATCGTCCATGGTCGCTGGTATAGCGCCAGAAGAGCGTTGTGTGGATGCTGGTGAACGCTGGTATCGTCAGTAATCGTCGGTAATCATCGAGAACGCTGGTCCAAAAAAAAAGTTTTGAACATGCACTGTTCTCATGGAGAACAGCGTTCTTCAACGTTTAATTTTAAACGCTGGAGAAGGCTGAAGAACGTTCGTGAAACGTTTTACTAACGTTGCGCGCGCTTGGCTATCATTAGTCAATCGTTACCCTAGCGTTTCTTGGTTTGGATTATTCGTTTGCTTTGCAGTGAACAACTCACTGGCGACGTGTCAACGACCACTGAACGGACCCCTAGTGCACGCAGCGTGTGAGTAACGTCTAACAGACGTCATATGGCGTCCAATGGCGCTCTGTCACCCCACGTTATTGGGATGTGGCAACTGAAGATAGTGGTGAAGAGGAAAAAAACAGGGTGCACGAGAGCATGGTTTTTGTACAAAAATATATATATATTTTTAGTTATTTGGCTTCAACACCAAACATATATACAAAACAAACAAACATAAATAAGTCCTTAAACAGTACTCAAAAACAAGCTTACTAGTTTTAAACAGCAATCCAAAAATAGTATTTCAATAGAATATATTTCATCAAGCAAGTACTCCTTCTCTACCTGCTTTCTTAAGACATTGCTAAAGAAAGAGGCTTTGCATTCTTCTTACTTGCAGCGCTAGTAGCAGAAGCCCCCCTCACACCTTTTTTTCGATTTTGCGTTATGAAGTTCACTGTTCAGAACAACTGAATCCACTATGATTTCCCAGCGTTTTATACCCGTTTACACGCTCAACACACTCGTCTAACGTTGATTAATCGTTCGTCGCGTGCCATTGACACGTCAGCACACGTTCGTTGGGCGCCATTGACACCTCAACACACGCTCCTCATGCGTCCCACGCTAGTCATGCGTCAGTCCCACGCTAGTCACACGTTAGTCACACGGCAGATGTGCCCACCTAGCCGTAGAACGCTCGAAATTGAACGATTAGGACGTTCAGAGAACTTTGACCAGCACATTATGATGTGACGGAGCCTTAAGTCAAGGAAAGGTCATCGACAAACATATTTCGTCATAGTTTAAGTTGTCAAAATTAACACTACAAGCATCAGTAATTAAAGTGAATAATTGTATGCTTAATCGATAAAAATTGTAGCATGCTAGGGGGAAGTAGCACTTCCATGTGCAATGGGACTGTCGGTTCTCAGCATGCCTTTGGGCACCGGCGTACATTCTTGTTGTTGTTCTAAAATAATGTTAGTATGCCTTCCCTGGTGTGTCTGATATTAGCGTGTGTAACAGTAATTATTTTGTCTGTGTTTCATTGATGTTTGATTATTAAGTGTAGTTATTTAGTCTAGCCCCACTTCTGTTAGTGGTTCTGCATGTGTTCTTTGGCACTCCCGGAGTCATGCAGACACAGGAGTTGCACAAATAAAGCGACATTTCCGGGGTTGTGGGGTGTATGGGGTACGGAACTTGCCTTTAAACCAGAGTCTTTTAGGCTTCTAGGTCTATGAGGGCCTCACATACATGAGTCTTTTAAAGGGTGATGATTGCTGAGGATAGCTCTGGCTCATGGTTGGCCAGTCTCTAAGAAGCGTTCAGTCAGCTCTTTAAAAAAGCGTTCAGTCTCACACCTTTCCCCTTCCCCTCCTTTAGTGTCTGGTACATCCAGGTATAAACAGCCCTGATCTGAGCGCAGGTTGTGTGCACTTGACTCGGCACCCTTAAGCTGCTGAGAGCCACTGCATTTATCTTCACAGAGCGCTGTCAGGTCACAGAGTTGAAGTCAAAGCAGCTGCAGTTACATTTTGGGAGAAAAAAACTATGACTCTGACTAGATGGGCCAGATACTTTCAAGAGTTGACTGCTTCCTGCTGTTCATGAGTGTGTGTGTGTGTGTGTGTGTGTGTGTGTGTGTGTGTGTGTGTGTGTGTGTGTGTGTGTGTGTGTGTGTGTGTGTGTGTGTGTGTGTGTGTTCCACATAAACAGTGCTACTGCTGCTTCCTGCAAAGCACATTCAGTTAAGAGCTTTAATAAATGGAAGTCTTCTTGTCATCAGTGCAGTGGCTGGGTGCTTGATGTTTTTCTCTTTCTCTCTTTTTCCCACAAGCTTCCCACAAAGCTAAACACTTACTTGGTTGACACACTGGACAGATCTGGCATTTTTCATGCTTAAGGAACTTTGCTTTTTCTTCACATCCACAAGGCACAGACACACACAGAGACTATTTGTCCATCTGTGACCAAACGGTCACTTTGTCAGACAGAGAGCTTGAACACTTTAACCTTTCTGAAGAAGACAAAAACAATCAACAGCTTGAATCTCATCTTCTCCCTCTCTCTCTGCTTTTGTCCCCTTTAGCTTTCTGTCAGGTTTTGCGTGGGAGAGTACCCAAACACATGGCACGAGGCAGATGTAACATCCAAAAAAATTACAATAACAGTTCAAGGCAACAAGCAAAACTAAAAAATCCAAATAGCGGGCAGGGTTCAGAACCAAATAAAGCAGGCAGAGGCGGGCGGTTCGACCCAGACAAAAGGCAGAGACAAAAATCCAGGGAAAGGCAAAAAGCGCAGATTTAGAAAGCAGGCAGAAGTCATGCACACAAAGCTACTTAAAGAAAACAGGTTAGAACAAAACACAGAACAATCTGAGACCCACTGACAAACAATGGAGAAGGTGGCAAAGCCTTGAATAGATGGAGGGGGACGAGGGGGCAGGGAGCAGGTGTGTAGGATAAGGGGTGACAGGGGTGGGGCGCAGTCAAGGGCACATGGTAAAAAAAGAAGTAAACAAACAGCACATGGTGAGGAGAACAAACACAAAAGCACAAGGCTAGGAAAAGACTAAACACAACATGGCATGACAGACAATATACAAAGCAAACAAGTCCAGACACTTTCAGACTTCTGCCTGGATGTACAACATAACGAGATTAGGAGAAGCACATGGCTGATAATGTGACTTTTCTACACTCATATCTTCTTTTGATCCACTACATCGTTAGGACCAGGATCCAGTAATTGGGTGGAACAGTAGCGACATTCAGTGTGTCCATTAGAAGAATAAGGATGTACTTTATGCTGCAGTGACTGCAAATAGAAGACTAAATGGTCCTCTCTTCAACATGAGTCATTCCTATGAAGCTATTTGTAATAACATACAGTAGAAGCCCTTAGTGTTCCAGGAACATTTGAGACTTTAAAGCCTATTATACCATGGCTTAGTTGAATTTCCTATTGTGACGTGTTCATAAGAAAGTCAATTCAATTTTGATATTTGCACATTTATGAAGTAGTTCCAGTTTTTTAACAGCATATTACTCACATATCAATTCAGCAAGTTTTTTGTGAAGTTTAAATTAACTACCACTATTCCATATGTCCAAACCGTGGTATAAGCATGATAATGGATGCGTTCAGGTAGCAGAAATGAATGTACTCTGAGGTGTAACAGCTACTCTGCTTCGAACAACAGAAGGGCTAATGTGGCCCTTATCTGACTGCCATATGGCAAGCCTGTTTATTAACACTTGAACCCAACTTCATAAAATTGACATTACCATGATGGTAACATGTCAAAGCTGATGCCATATTCTGGGGATGCCATGTCACGACAGTCAGTATGACAGCATAATGTTACCACTGTCAGGAATGGTCATGACAAATATTTGGTACTATAACAGCTTATCAGTGCATAACCTATAACAGCTTATTGGTGCAAGATACTGTTGGCATGATGCCGTCATATGATCGGACATCAGTTGCTACTGTGCCTAATGTCAGGTTATGGTTTTAGTCATAACACAGTTACAACATGGTTATGTCTGTCTAATGACAGAGAGTTCAAGCAAAGTGTAACCCGTCATACATCATTCATAATCTTGCATGTCCCCATTAAATAATGTAAATCCGTTGCTGGAGACGTATGGATTTTACCCACTGACAGGCATAATTTAAGTACGGTTACATAATTTTAGTTACATAACCAGAACCCCGTTGTCGTCAGATTTGTTCCTGATCATAGAATAGACCACTTATGAGTCTGAGGTGGTAAGACGTAAACAGTTGACCATAACAGGAAGTTAACCCTTAGCTCTCAGGTGTGTGTGACTGTGCTGGACCTTTGCTATGAGAAGGCATATAGCTGATCATGAACCTTTTAACACACTTGTCCCTAAAGTTCCAGCTTAACAGAAACCTTTCACGCATGTCATGGCGATTGAGGCAGGTTTGAAAAGTAATTTCCCTCTCCACTAGAATTCTTTCCAAGGCAGGAATTGACAGGAGTGGGATGGGCCTAGCAGTACAGTTCTGTGCAATTCCACTCAGCCTCAATCTCAGAAAGCACACATGGCGGAATGTTTGATGTTTGATTCATCATGATTGAAGGGGCAACAACAGAGTGCTGGCCTCTCATGATTGAAGACAAACTTTGCCTCTTTTCTGTGTTTGTTTTAGCCAACATCTGTTCAAATAGTTTGGAGTGATAATCCTTTCAGCTGTGAATCTGTGGGCATGGCACAGACAGATGCCAAGTGGGTTCAGTGGGGTCTGAAATCACAATAAGCTTCAGAATCAGATCATTGCTTTTGAGAGAAATTAAAAGCACCTAGTGAGAACCCACACCACCAACCTCCCCACCCCACCTCCTTTAAACGGCCCACCTCCCGCTGCAGGATGACACACGCACACACAAACACAGGCAAAACACACACACACACACACACAAAACACACACAGGCACAACACACACACACATATGCACACACACACACACAAAACACACGGAGGCACAACACACACATAGACACACACATATGCACAACACAACACACAACACACACACACAACACACACACATGCAGGCACAACACACACACGCAGGCACAACAAACACACATGCAGGCACAACACACACACACACACACACACACACACAACACACCCACATGCACGTACATCACACACACATACAGAACACACACACACATGCACAACACACGTGCACACACATTTACAACGCACACGCACACACAAATGCCTTTGTTGATTTGCAGAACAAAAAAGGCTCTTTGATTTCCTGTTGGAGATGACCTGTCAGAGCATCTCACCTGCCTCTCCTGCAGTAATGACCTGTGAATGATTGATTAGCCCCTTGGTGTTAAACAGAAGAAAAGCTCTTCAGCCACAGCACTGCCACTGTGAGGAAGGAGACGACTGCCTGGAATAGTGATAGACTGGGTGGGTGGAGTTGGGAGGTGGCGCGACATGCAGGTCTGTTTTCACCTCTGCTTGGACTGAACTAATACCTCCCGCAATGCAAAACTTTGCTGGGTTGTAAATCACTGGCCTAAAATAATGTGGGGAAAAGGTGCTGTGTGTGTGTGTGTGTGTGTGTGTGTGTGTGTGTGTGTGTGTGTGTGCGTGTGATCGTGTGTGCGTTAGGTGGGGGGACGATTGATTGACCTTTTTGTTCTCATTAGTAGTTTTGCCATTTTTATCGTGTTGACCTTGTTTTAGTGAAGAATTGTGTATGTGTAAGAGAGAGAGAGAGAGAGAGAGAGAGAGAGAGAGAGGGAGAGAGAGAGAGATAAGTACGTAGTAGTCAGTGTGAGAGAAAGAAAGAGACTACAAGAAATAAATCTCATCTCAGGCTGAAGTGTGGCAGAGCAAATATTCTTTGGAACTTACTCCCTGCATATAAACCCTGCTTTTCAATGGAACATCACAGCATGTGTATTGTGTATACCATTATCAAACATACTTACTCAATTATTTACATTTAGTAATTTAGACGAAGCCTCATCCAAGCTCAATGACAGTGTTGTGGAGGTATACATTTACATAAGTATGTGCTATTAGCCTATCAAATCCCTGACCTTGGTGTTGTAAGTGCTTTGGTCTGCCAATTGAGCTTCTGCAACACTACAAACACATGCAATCAAGCAACTCAAAAACAATGAAAATACAGAGATTGCGTTTCCCTAGGTCTCGGCATCTCCCACTCAGCTCCACCGAGTAAGCTGTGGCTTGGATTTTCACTGTCCACACATTTAGCAATCAGTGGCTGCTGCAGTGTGTGTGTGTGTGTGTGTGTGTGTGTGTGTGTGTGTGTGTGTGTGTGTGTGTGTGTGTGTGTGTGTGTGTGTGTGTGTGTGTGTGTGTGTGTGTGTGTGTGTGTGTGTGTGTGTGTGTGTGTGTGTGTGTGTGTGTGCCGGGCATTACCGCTGATGAGCCTGGAGAGAGAGAGAGCTGAGGGGACGACACAGAGTGCAGTGATAAGCCTCTCATAGCAGAGCTGAATTCTGATATTCTCCATGAAGGGCAAGACTCGCCAGTCTTATTTGAGAAAGATACAGGATTGTCAGGGTGAATATGTCTGTGTGTGTGTGTGTGTGTGTGTGTGTGTGTGTGTGTGTGTGTGTGTGTGTGTGTGTGTGTGTGTGTGTGTGTGTGTGTGTGTGTGTGTGTAGGTATGGGACAGAGAGAGAGAAAGAGAAAATATACATTTAAGTGTGTGGGTCCATTTATAGTGTAAAATACAGAGAGCGTATATGGGTGTGTGTGTGTGTGTGATGTAAAGCAGGCCATTAGGATTTCCTCCTGTCAGCTTGTCAGGGTCTGAACCAATTGATGTTTTTCAAAACAAAGTGCGGGAGAAGCCCATAGGGATGATTGATAGCTGTCACTTACCCCACTTCTGCATTCTAGGGCATTTGAACCCACCTTACCTGTCCAGTACTTCACACCAGTGGCGGCTACTGAAAAAAATCTCAGGGGGGGCAATTTTTTTGATAACGATTAAGGTGACCCATTGAGTAGGTACATTAAGTTAGCCGAATTTTTCACACAGCAATACCTTTTTGTCCACTATTGGCAGCAACCAACAGTTATACATTTCCCCTCTTTCTACATAGCTAGAGAGTAGCAAGTTAGAAGTGGAACGCTATGGAAGAAAGTTACATTCAGGAACCTTCATAAGCAAACATGATGTGGCTCCACATTAAATGATCCCACTTTTTCATTATCCACATTTCTCAAATGTTGTATGATTTAACATAGCTGAACAGGACACATGATATGTCCACTCACATAAAGAAGGGTCAACATAGTGAGTAAAAACCAACTATATTTATTGACTGATCTTGAAAGTATTGGCTTACAAAAGCTAAATAAGTCATCACATAAAAAATAATTCATAGTTAGTTCACACTGTGAAACCTATGAAAAGTGACCGTGGTATATAGAAATACAGACCGCGCTAGCCACTTTTCTTTCGTTGCAATTTCCCTCCCTTTGTAGAAACATGTTGAATGGATACATTAGGAAGTCCTACTTGTTTTTTGGTACACTGACTAAAAAGAAGTTTCTGTCAAAGAGTGGATGGAGTTGTTGTACTGAACAGTTGCCATCTTGACATGCCTCTGTCGAAGCTGTGTGACGTCCTTATTGGCTTTTACCATAGGCTTTTACGTCCATTACTTATGACACGACATGGAGGGGCGAGCCCTCCTGGAAGCCATAGAGAATACATTGAGAGCTCTGTTTTGTGAAAAAAATGGATTTAACATGGGAGTCAATGGGAGAGGTCTGGGGCGAAATTCACTTCGCCCCAAATCGCCCCAAGGGGGTGGGGCCATTTGAAGCACGACTTTTGCCTTGACTGCCTGGCTGTTACCTGATTGGACAATGACATTCAAAGGCATATCAGACGGTCTAGTCTAGTGGTAGAATCCGACAGAAAAAAAATATGACATTTACATTTACATTTAGCCGTTTAGCAGTTGCTTTAATCCAAAGCGATTTACAAGGAAATTGAATTTATACAACAGGATTAAAAAAAAAAAAAAAAAATTCAAAGGCAGTGCGTCGCCCTTATCGCCCTCATGGACGAGCCGCCCCTGCTTCACACCCTTGCAAAGCATTTGACGCAGTTTCCCATAGGTAGACATTCAGTTTGAACGTTCAGAACTTGTCGCAAACTCCATTGAACTTCAAAGGGTTAACCCGTTCCAGAGGTCAACAAGGACATTTTAACTGCTCCGTCTCCTGGCCCATTTCGATCTCTTAACTAAACGTCAGCAGTACCCAGCAGCAACCACAGCAGGTCCAACATGGCCATCACGCCTAGTTTCCACATAGCTCTATTTATGTATGCGAGTCAAAGTCACTTCATTCATATGGGAACCTCCATTTTTATACAGAAACTATTTCTCCCTCCAATTCTACCATTGGGATTTGCCTCCTTTACATTGCCGCTTAAGGTTGATTCACCACTGCATTCATTCTATGACGACACCAATGAAAGGTATTGCTATTGCCTATCCGTATTGGCGACATCTTAAGAAACGCTGAAAGTTCCGGTGAGGCGAGACCGTCAGAGATGCATTTCCTTGAATTGCACACTAGAGGGTTTATTGTGCATATCACACAGAATTGCAGACACCAAATAAAACTTTGTGTAAATGATTAATCCTGCCCTGAACAGGACAGCCACACCACTCGCTTCTCCCTTCTTTCATAGCCTCGCACACCCCATGTTTACGCTCTAGGGCGAAAGGTTCCTCAGCTCTAATGACCATCCTGGCTATTGGCACTGACACTGTGGCCCCCAAGTCTTCACTACCTAGCAAATTGTAGTTGGTCTGTGCACCCCGTGTCTCCAGCCAGCTGTGTCAGCCCAGGGACAAGGTCCTGTGGTGTGGCATCCAACAGTGAACCTTTCCAGATTACAGGCAGCTCCAGTAGTGACAGCGTCGCTGTTCCCTTTCCCCCTCCCCTCCCTTCAGCTGGGATATCATCCCCGGCTCCGCCTGTCCAGTTGGTCTTCGCACTGACTGCTCTCTCCGTCTCTTCCCCCTACACCCCCTCCCCATTCCCTTCTCACAGCTTCTCAGCATGTGTCCACTCAGTTCTCGGCACCCCGCAGGTGCTAAAGAACAGAGCTGACTCACTTCCTCACTTCAATTTCCAGAAATTCAAGACCTTTGCACCCAGGGCAGACACTCACTCCACATCACAGCCAGGTTTCTCAGACACTATCTTAACCATCCTCAACCATATAGTAAACCATCCTCTCAGATACTTCCAGCACGTCTCCGTTCACCCTAGACCTCTAAGCTCTCACTCCCAGGACATTCCAGTCCCACTAGACAGCTTGGTCCTTCTTTAACCGTTTTCCCTCTAGCCAATCAGTTTCCCCAGCTTTGATACACTAACCAGCTCATTAATCTTATACATTCATGCATTCCCTAAGATTAAGATCTCAACATTTAAGGTAGGCTCTACCTATCCGGTATTCTAATTTTTTTAAGCTGGCGTACAGCTCTGAATGCCTTTCCTTTGCCGAGGCCAGGGTAGGATTATTAATCAAAAGGTTTCCACAGGCAACTGCCAGCTCTACAGGACACACACTTCCTAATTACAGTGGATATCCTCGCCTCCTACCTTACAACACTAGCACACTTACAATGCAGAATCATGTCCAATCACACTGATTTCACTCTCACCGCCAGGTTTTAATTGGCTGTTTGAGCTGTTGAGATGTGATGAGTTTACCTGCCCTCCTTCTGGCTTTAATCCAGCCATACATCCCTGTGTCTCAGACCTACAGATGTGAATTCCCGGTACTATTTGTTTTGTCAAACAATTTAAGAAAGGCATCTTGATTTACTTTTTAATCTGGCTTCCTGTCTCCTGCCTTTCCATCGCTTCCAAATCTCTGCAGTTCCAATCTGTTCAGTCTTCACCAGTCAGCCCCCTCTTCGTGTCAGACGAAGATCACTATCCAGCCCATTTGTTTAGGATAGGAGCTACCACCAAGGCCGCAAATAACGATTTATCTGAGCAGCCAACCAAGATGCTTGGCCATTCTGCATCCATTCTAGTCCATCTGAAATCTGACTGCCCTACCAAGCATTGGTTCATTTATAGATTTCGTTTTGGGGTGTCAGTAGACATTGCACACTCGCGACTTCCCCCATAAGCATCACAGGACACTGGCCAGCTACCAAACTAAATGTGCATACTGTCAGCGCTCTAAATCAGGCATTCTGATTGGGCGAACTAGTGAAATATCTAAACAAAGTTCAGGAGGAGCCCATAGGGGTGATTGACAGCAGTCACTCACCCCATTTTCACATATTTTAACCCGCCTTTCCTGTTCAATATGACTCGCGCTCCTCTGTTGCAAAGCATCCCACCTCCTCCCCATTCTCCTCCATTGCACTTGTAGCTTTCTCACTGTAAGCCCCAATACATTGAGTTTACTTAAAAAAATTGAGGAAAGTGGTTGCCTTAAAAACACTAAGCAATGTGTAATGAAAACTTTTGAGTACATTTAACTTGCAATATCAACTGCTTTGCATAGTGATTAAACTTAAAGCATTAAGTTCAATGCACTTAATTCCGAAGTTGATTTCACTTAAAATATTTTGCAATAACAATCGCTTTGCATAACTACTACACTTAAGTGGGTAAGTTCAATGCACTTAATTACAAGTTAAGAATTACAAGCTTTTTATTTAACTTTTATTTCAACACTTTTTACAAAACCAAAATTACAAAACTTAGAAAATAAATAAAAAATTAAACGTTTGTTAGCACCTACTCGCAAGCTGCAAGCTGATTTTTTGGTGGCAGCTTGCATTTCCCCAAATGAAGCATAACCTGAACGTACACATTCCTGATATAAATATGGAAATGGCTCTGTTCTCGCATAACTTCCATGTTTCAGTCTATAATGTTTAAATAGCCGTGCTCTCTTTTCACAGCTATGAGGACAGTACTTTCACTTCCAAAACAGCGATTCAATTTAACCTGCTCCGCATTCAAGTTGTGACCACGTTAGGTTAACCACGACTGATTTGAAGTTTGTTTTTTTGCCAAATTAATTACAGACTTAATTTACTTAATGCTTTTCAGCTGTCAAGAGCATTCGCATTCCCATAATGCACCCTGGTCATGACTAAAACTCAGTAATTGAAAGCCACTTAACTTAAGTTAACACTTAGTTTATTCACTCATTCGACTTTTTCTACAAAGTAGTAAAAAATACTTAAAATTTTTTAGTAATGTCATCACACTTAGTAGAATATACTTAACATTTAGTAGTAATGTCATAAAACTTCAATTTTTAAGTGCATTGTAATTAAATTGTTTAAGTACAGTAGACGTCATAAGAAACCGGGGCTAACAGTGAAGCTCACATCATCCCTTATCCATAGGAGGTGTCAGCGGACATCACAAACTCGTGACATCCGCTATAGGAAAGGCAGTACCACGGCCAGCTCCCAAGCCAAACATGTATATACAGTATTCCGGCTAACTGGTGAAACAGAGATTAGCTGAACCTCTGTGGCTGCATGCTGGAAGCTGGTGACAAAACTTCAGAAATGTGTGCATGTGTGCGTGAAAGTGTGTGTAGGTGTGGTTCATCATGGTTTGTGTGTGTGTGAGAGAGAGAGAAAAAAGACAGAGACAGAAAGTGTGTGTAGGCGTGTGGGTGGGTAGCTGTGTGTGATGTGACAGGAAGCCACAGGCGCTTACAGCACAGTGGAGCCCCAGGGCAAGTTACCTCCTCTGCTGGTTTACAAGCACTGACACACTCTCTCACATCAACAAAAAGGGTGTCAACATGGATCATGCCTTTACAGATCACCCGTTAGGATGCAGGACATCCATATCTTAAAAATGCTTATATTGTCTTTCATGCACTCACAGATAGACAGACACAATGACAAACACAATTGTAAGCAGAAGGCACCCATTATAATGCAAGCATACTCTACTCTACTCTATCTAAATAAAACTCAGATGAAAATGTTCTCTCAGTCTCTCAGTCTCACAACACTCTCTTAAAAGAGCAATGCTGCCTGATTCATGTCTTGAAAAAAAACGTTGATGGAGTCTGTGAAGGCCTTGTTCACCTTCTCATTTAGTCCTTGTGTTAAAAGATGGCACTCACAATAACTCAGTCAGCCAATACGCCCTGGCATCAAGGGGAGGGAGGGGGGAGCCCATTTGTATTTATGATATACTGAAACATGCCTCAGTGACAGGCTTTGCATTTAATTTCAATTAATTCCAACGGTCCACGTCCGCCTCCTGAAGGCCTGCCAGACGTGTTGAGAACTTATTTTTATGGTGCCAACGTGCAGGCCAGCGCCTAACCGCTTCGGTGGAAAAACATTGTGTTATCAGAAAACGCACATTGGCAAGGAAGAAAACTTTCGAAATAAATTAATTTGGAATGTCACTTTCTACAGTTTGTAAACAAATACTGAAATGTGGTTGTTTTTGTCTTTTTTTGACACAAGTTTTGCAGAAATTACTTAAGGTGATCATTAGGTCTTTAGAGGCATTCAGATGAGTTTCACATCATCTTGCAAATGCCCTGTCCCTGTGTCACAACAGGATAGAAAGAGCTCTGTATTGTGTTCTGATGATGGCCACAAAGTCAAACAATGAAAGTATCACTCGATGGTGTAAATGCACTGCCTCCACTGATGAGTTCCTATATATCCCATAATAACAGTTACATGACAATAAATAACTCTCACCACTTGGATCATTGCTGTAGTGAACATTGTGTTATGACCACTAACTGAGTACACCTAAAGAGAGTTCTTCCACAATCCCTTTCCTGTCCAAAAGATCTTGACAGGAATCCCTATATTCAAGCAAAGACAGGGTTTAATACATGAAAATGCCTCTGATTCCTCTGGTTTTAGGCATAGTAATATTCAAGACACACTACGTAATATCTCTGTTTCTTGGAATGGCAGGATCTCTTTCGATCAGGTTATGGTCGAATGGTCTGTTGAACTCCACCTCACCCAGGCCCTTGAGGAGATTATGTGGAGAGTGTGTGGAGAAGTCATTTCCAAAGGTCATCCCAAACCCAGGGGATGTCCGCCATCTTGAGCTATTTCGTAATGAGGCTCCTTTTCTGTCTGTTATGGGTGTTGAAAAGCTCAGCACCAGCTTAGTGTGAGTTTCTCTTGAGAGCAAGCAAAGAATCCTCAAGAGACTTGCATGTAACAGTGACCCGCAACATGTCCTTGTGATTGACACCCTGATGATTGCATAAATCTGTCAATGGGTCTGGCTGTTACATTCTGCTTCACTGACTGGACTCAACATCACATGAGTCTAAAAAGATGATTCCTTTAATGTCTTCCACAGTCCAAACCCTGCCAGAATGCTACGCATATTTAGCAGTACAGCATCTTGTGCCTCTTCTGCTTATGTGTTGTGCTAAGAGGGAGCCAGCACCTGCTGTTTACACGCATACTTACATCTCTTGCTGGTGTCATTTGTAACGTATTCTTTTCAACAGAAGGAGAAAAAAAAACATCGATGGGATCGGTATGTTGTCAAACGAAAAGGCAATTTGCTTGAGGCAAACGCACAAAGCTGCTAATAGACGTTTAAATCTCTTTTTATCTCCATAGACTAGAAAATGCTATCCATTCCCTGCAGTGATCTGAAAAATATGTCCGTATGATAGGCTATACCAGATTCCTCTGTATCTCTCAGTGAAATGCTGAGATTTATCTGTGCTGTCTATCAAGCATTGTTCTGAGTATTGCTGATATCAAATATGTGATTCAAAGCAATGCAGTGCATATTGTACTATAGGCTTTGAGATCACACACATGCCATCTTAATAAATGCAGGTAACACTTTACTTGATGAAGTGTCCATCATAAGATTAATCTTAACATGTCATGGAAGATGCTTGTGAAGACAGTCAATGCCACATGTCATAACAACCTGTCATGTTCTTAAAAGTGGTCATAGCATCAGGAATATATGAGAACTGTTGACAATTACTGGTAATGGCAGCATGATGCATAACATATATATATGACAGTGTTTGTCATCCTTCTTGACATCTTAATGACATGGTGATGTCAATGTCAAGTGAAGTGTGACTGAAGTGTTAGAGACACAACACCAGACACAACACCTCAGTTGACAAATCCCTGGTGACTTAACCTCAAGGTGATGAAACATCATATCTCATGCAGTCGCACATTAACTTCACTTCTAAACACAAACTGTCCTCTGGCGTAGCTCCTAAACAAACATACAAACAAATAAGCAAGGTTTTAATACGCATTGATGTCATAGTGGGTATCTTTCTGAAAGTTTCCAAATGTCAAATATGACAGTGTCCTTGCCATTCCAGATGATATCTCCCTCCTTATCTTCTCTCCTCTTAGTCAACACTGTCAGCCCACCAGTCGCGTCAGCTCTTGGCCTGCTGTCGGAGAATGTCCTCTGGGCATTGCAGTGAGCTGAGTGAAGTCTGGTTGTCATATTTGTAATGTTTTTTTAAGTCCATTTAAACAAAACTGACTTATGCCTGGTACACACTAGAGGATTTTCAACTTTGAAAAATGTGGGAGACCACAGACATGAGAACAGATTTTTTGTATTTTCATTGTGAGGATACACACAACAGGCAATGGAATCAGCATGACATACATTTTGAGAGAGTTGGAAAAAGGTTTATTGTTAGTCTCAAATGGGGCTAGTGCAAGCTACTGCTACAAGCTAACATTACGGTTATTTGTACATAAGTGGTCTTTAGAAATGTTGTCATCTTTATGCATTCTCAGATTTGATGTCATGGATTCTTCCATCCAACCTTCTTAAAATCAAGGCTTTCCCCTTAAGATCTGAAAAACTAAAACTAAATAAATTAAAACTAGTCAAATCTCAAAACTACTTTGGCACCGAGATCAACTGAAATGAAAAAAAAAAAACACTGGAAGACAAAATAAAAATAAAAACTACTGAAAAGAATACTGACATAACGATGTTGTAAGCACCTCTTGGAGTCTTTCCTCAAGTTTTTGATAAGAAGGTTTGTCTGCACACATATCACTGCTGTTACATTTACTATCCTGTATATATTGGGCCATGGAATAAATATTATCCTGTATATATTGGGCCATGGAATAAAATTCAGATTATGAGGCACTATAATGTCCCAGAAAATGTAGAAGAATTGTTAAAATGACATGATCACTTTTGACAACACACTTTGAACTTGCCAGCATGGCCTGTGACAGTGTGTGAAAATGGCTCCCAGTGCATGACTGAGTGAATTAGTCTGCAGCGTCACATTTAGATGTTATGTCCCTTTGAACAAACCTGACTGAGATGAGTGTCAGAGTTACATCAGCGAATGCCTTTGAAGGCAGAATGTGCTGTGTTGTGTTGCATTGTTTTTCTCTCCTGTTTGTTTCGTTTTCCAGCTTGCAAGCCCGATAATTTTAGGCAACACTTCACTAATAGCTTCCATCAAAATACTAACACACCCATGCTGTCAACATGTCAAGGTAAATTATTTATCTCGTCATCAGTTGTAATGTCAATGTTTCGTGTTTTACGTTACTTCTGAATCTTGAATGTTATGTTAATATTATTGAAATATGGTCATTATGACTCTCATCATGTCAGCTGCAATGACAGCCTATATTATATGCTAATAAGCTAATGTGACATGCATAGCATCAAATTGTATCATTACATTTGCAAAATCTAAACAAAATGATGGGCACATGATGCTGTTATATTATTGGAAATTATCTGTCAGGAAAACATACCACTGTACGTGGCATCTGCCAAAACCTGTCATGGTTACATTAGAGGTTCAAATAAGGTGATACCAAAATAAATACATCCAGGGCCAATTTAGGTTAAATCGATTAATATCACATTGTATACATCATATAATATTTACAACAGGTCTGCTAAACAGGAAGTATTCCTGTTTAGTCTGAAAGTATAGTCTAGTTGGCACAAGTCAAATAGGGACATCTTGTTATTTCCCTTTATGACAGTACAAACAACAGCGCTGACAAATCATTTAAGAGAGTCCATCTGTCAGTACTAGAAAGATCCAAATCAGGCAGCGTCAGGTAGCACAAGACATCAGAGAGGGTGCCAGTGCAGCACAAGGTTACACTCTACGGGAGGCATAGGGAAGTGTGTGTGTGTGTGTGTGTGTGTGTGTGTGTGTGTGTGTGTGTGTGTGTGTGTGTGTGTGTGTGTGTGTGTGTGTGCCTGTCTGTGTGTTTAGGGGAGGTGTTCAAACGGACGTGTCAAGCGACCAGAGCAGTGATTCAGGCACAAAAATGAGGCCTGGCTGTAGTCCCAGGGCCCATGGAGCCACAGCTGTCCACCCTAATGAAGAGGCTGCTCAGCATAGCCCCGACGTGTGGAGGGCATCACCCTCAAAAGGAAAGCCATTTCGCTGATCACTGGGTAAAGATCCCAGGCTACTTCCGCAGACACACACACACACACACACACACACACACACACACACACACACACACACACACACACACACACACACACACACACACACACACACACAAACCCACACACACACACACACACACACACACACACACACACACACACACACACACACACACACACACACATAAACACTTTCGCACACACACACTCTTACACACACATACACATACACACTCTCTCTCACACACACACTCTTGCGCACAGGGGAGTAAAAATATCTCTTTTGTCATCTTCAACTATTTGAGGAGAGGTGTGAGTAATGGGGATAATTGTTTGAATTATACTGCTGTTTACACTTTGTACATTTTGAAAGGGATTCATATCACTGGACATAGGTCGAAAAAAGAGTAGTGTGGTGAAATGGTGCTTGTTTAAAACCCCTAAAATAGCTGTTGCCTGTCAGTACCAAATGATGTGTCCAAGAATCTGAGCAAGCTGGGTAATCTTAAAGCTCATGAAGATATATGTGGATGTGTCAAGCTAAGAAGGCACCGGATGCCTAAAAGAGCCCGGGTGACGTAATGTTGATTCTTGAGTGACAGTTTCTATGCCAACGCTAGCATTACGTAAGCCGGTCACCGCGTACCCCGCATCTATATTGCTAATAGCAATTCCTCCTTTTGTGCGACAATATTAAGCGACTAAAAAGTAGCTGATGGCTTTCGAACAACTCTTGAGACTCTCTGACTGATAGCCAAAAAGTGTCGGGGTACAAAGTGTCCGTTTAGGCACAATATTAAGCGACTAAAAAGTTTTAGCTACACCTGCCTGATGGTATTCTGTAAGTTAGCAATGTCCGCTAGCATATCAAAGCTAGCAATCCCCCGTTATTCTTTAGTAAAATGTTGTGCAAACAATGCCCTGTTTTGTTCAAATGTAACTGTGGGTGCCGTCAGATATTTCTAAAAATCACAACACATTAAGGAGTGTCTTAATTTAAGCACAACAACAGATGAATAGCTTCAAGCTAACAAGACACTAGCACGAGCTAGCTAGCTGATGGAATGTGCTTACTTTGATACATACATTTGATTTATATAAACTAGCGAATCAACAACTTTCCTACCAAAGTCAAACATCAAGTACATGGTTGTTTTGGTTGGTTTATTGTAGGTCAAATACAAGCAAGCCGGTCTCAGGTAGCGAAGTTCAATGCAATATGCTCTGAAGTAAATCGCGTTATGAGCGATAAAGACCCGGGTGACGTATTGGCGTTGGCATAGCAACTGTCACTCAAGAGTCGTTCGAAAGTCAACATTACATCATCCGGGCTCTTTTAGGCATCCGGTGCCTTTTTAGCTTGACAGCTGCTCTCTCCAAATTAATCTGCTTCAACTTTAAAACATTTTTTTTTTTAAGAACCAATGCTCAGGGTTAAATTAACCCCACTGGTTAGAACTTTAAACTCCCCCTGACTCTGGAGTGAAGCAGAGCTGGAGTCACTCAAAATCCTCCCAGCTATCTGGACAGGGGAGATAGGCTTCACTGGCCCAGCTAAGTTGCAACATTATGGTATCGTTCATAAAATAGCAGATGTATTAAAGAAGATGTGAACTTCTGCAAATGTTTTGTTACTAACTGATCTGTCTTCCCCTGTCTATCTGAGTGAGGAGTGTTCAGGATGAGTGTATATGATGTCAGTGAAAATTAAGTTAATTAAATTAATTGAAATCATTTGTGATTAAGCAGATTGTACTCTCTGATTTAACCAAATTAGTGTAATAGGATAATTCAATGAGAACTGTTTCTTAAAAATTGGCTTGGCATTTCTTTCCAATGAATGCATACAGGCTTTGTCAGTTATGCAGTTACACAACAAACTGTGATAAATCATACAACAAGCACGCCATGAGTTACACAGGAGACAACAGCTTTGCATTTGGTGCCAAATGCTGCATTTAAAGTTACTCGCACAGTCCTGACTGCTGCCAGCAATTTTTGATTACCCAGGTCTGCTTTAAGCCTGCCTTTACCTTGAGCTACCTTGCTGACAAAGCCAAAAGCTAGGACAACTGCCTCCAGGCTGCAGATACAGGTCCCTACAGTGGAGGAAAGCCCACTGTAGAAAAGCTTAGTCCCTCCTGCCATAGCCTCAACATACTCAACACATTTTATTGACCTTGTATAAATCCAGACATGTCATTTATGTATATGTGTAATGTGCATATTTTCTGGGAGACTGTTGGGGAATAGATGTCATGTGTTTATGTGTCTGTGTGTATATCTGTATGTTGTGGTGTGGTTATCTGGATGTCTAGGTTGTACGGATGACAAACCAGGAAGAGCTGGAAAGAGCTGGGGAAGCAAACTGAAGTTGCACAGTGCGCCACAATGCAGTAACCCCTGCACAGAGCTTGTGTGGTTGATGGAAACTCAGCTAGCATAAATGTCCAAAGCTCAACGATTCAATGAACGTACAATACAACATAACCCCTCAGCGAGCATTTCTTGCATCAATACTCAATACATCAAGATTTTAAGTAGTGCTGGCAAAACCCAGCATTGATCACCATGTTGTTTGTCGCTGCATATCATCTAGAACTCATTCACACACCACTGTTTCCAGCCACATCCCTCTG
>NC_137915.1:18978432-18990932 GCF_963457725.1 Sprattus sprattus | reverse complement strand
CTAAATTAACCCAATGGACTTAGGGTGCATTCTTTCTTTGTTGTATTTATACTTTTACTGTGTTATGATGTGACAAAGTACCTCCTGGTGTCAGTGATAAACAGTCTTGTTTGTTGTGTCAATGGCAATCAGCAGTAGAGCTAAACAACACTTGAAAATCCCATTGTTTAACCAAAGTAGCGTTACTTGCATAAACTGTACTTGAGGAGAAAATTGTTTGTTTAAATGACATCTCAAAGGCACTTTGATAGAACTTTATTTTATGGTACAGTAACTATCTTGTATTTAGTAAGTTAATATGTACAAATTATTCCATCAATACATTTCAATTTTAATGTAAGAACATTATTTATTACTTATTGGGTAAATATGTGGTAATTAGTATAAGTATTTCTTCTTACATTACTTTCATCACTTTTTGCATACAAATTCAGTGACTTGGTAGGTATGTGCAATGCCAATAGCATGAAAACTATTTAGTAATGCATTGGTAAGCACAATACAATAATTGGTAATTTCATGTACGTATCCATCATTTTCAATTCTGAGAAGATGTATTGGTTAGGTATACACAAAGTGGCTTGTTAGGTATTTACAGTGGGGTCCGGCAACTATTAAGTAGGTACGTTTATAACTATTGCCAATTCCTCAAGTACAACTTTCAGCACTTAGTAAGTGTTTTTCTTCCACCTATTTTCAAGAAATCGCTTAGTTAACTATTAAGTCTTCTGCAATACAGAATGCACCTTAAAATACAGTCAGGGAATCACTCATGTATTAACTTTACAGCTTAAATGAGGACACTGCAGACACCAATCTGACTATTGCCACCGCACCTAATAAACAACTACATTATCTAAGGTGACATGAGAGGTATTCATGAGTTACAAAATAATTAATTCATAATTAGTTAATATTAATTAAACATCTACCTATAAACGGTCTACTTTATTATAACCAGACTTTATAGCCCAGCAAATACACATTCACATAATTAAAGATGCTGAGTAAGTACAAGAAATGACCAATAATTACGACATTCTTATCTATTAATAACTAAATAATTAACATGCTCTTGCCATTTTTCCATGCCTAGCGAGTAACTTTGAACTCATACATATGACTAAACAATTGTTATGTAGGAGGAACTACTTCTACTACTCACAAAAGAGAAACAAAATCACTTGTGCATCAGGGTCCTGTTCATCCTGTCGGGATTCAAGCGGACTATACATTATCTCTTACATATTAGCCCATTAATAACTAAATAATGACCCTACCCTAGCCATTGTGCATACCTAGCAGGTCACTTTGTACTTATATCTAAAATGAATGGTATCCAAGCACAAGTACTAATAATTACTATATACTGTATTTACCCATTAAGTACTAGATAATGACTGTAGCCTACTGTAAAATAAAGTGCCACCAACACTTTTAGGTTGTAAGAGATGTGCAGATGACTATGAATGCTCAGGTGGGCTTGATCTTCAATCAGCCGGAAAGGGCAAGCAAAACTACACCAACCTGCCTGAACCCTTTCAGCCAGGTCTAGTCTCCATCCTACGCATTGCGTTCTACAAATGAACTAATTTTCCCCTCACTGCTTGGCATGAAGACTGCATTCAAACTTCTTTCTTCTTTGTATTAGGACGAGCTACCCAGCTGTGTTCAGTCTGAAAAAAATGTGTTATTCTTTCTTTCACAATGTTTTTTTGTGTTTTTCATGTGCTTGCTGATAAAAATGTCATTAGATACACATTCAGATCCAGCTTTCTTTTATGCGGCAAAATATATATTTGATGTCACTTTTTCAGTGTTTTCAATGTCCCCTGATGTTACAGTCTCCCTCACACAGGTACCACTTCAGAACAGCATCTTCCTAAAGAACAAATGTAAAATCTAAAGGAATAGCAAGTGAAGAGAGCCAATACAGTCACTTAACATGTGTTTCTTGGTTCTGAACAACCACTCGCCCGCTGTGAGGTAAAGCAGGCTGCTGTGTGAGATTAAACAGGCAGGGGGTAAAGGGCCTGATCCCAGCCCACCAGGCTCTGTGTGAGTGAGAACATGGCAGACGGTGAAGAGGCAGCCCGGGGGCCATGTGACCAGTGGGAACTGGCCCTTTTCAGCACGGCTTCCTGTATGGCTGACACAATGAAGCCTAATATTAGCACACCCCCCTCCTCCTCCTCATTTTTTTTTCATCCTTAAAACTCTCCTGAATTGTTCTGAATTCAAAGGCAGGTTGTAGCTGCTGTGGTTGTTTTTTTTTCTCTCAAACAGGCTCGACCTTAAATCCCGTCTCTGGTGAGATTGAGCAGCATTGAAAAGCGATAAGGGCTCCCTTTACCCCCCTGCATCTGCTCGATTCTGGCCTATCTGATGGAGACCCCGCTGGTAATTGAATGAATCCTAGCTTGCAAAACAATACTGCAAATATGGCCACCCGTGGGCTCACTAAGAATGGAGGAGACACAACTTCAGTGAAAGGAGTGGACAGTTAGCACAGAGCAGAAGAGTGAGCTCTCCGGGCTGTAGATTTAGATGGGAGTCTTGTGTAGCTAAGCTTGACCGCATCAGAAGTGATATCAATGCCGCCGTTGTCTCGTGCAGGGAGGAAGGCCAACTCGACTGAAACATAAATAAAAAAAATAAACCAAATAAAGCTGTGAAATAACAAACAAGGTTTGTCCAAGTACAGATGAACCCCACTGTACATGCTATCCAGTGCCTAAGGGAGAACCGTTCAAAAATGGTTTTAAATGTTAGCCAACTTGTTCCCTTGTGACCTTTCTTCTTCTAAAACTTCTTCTGTTCTTTTGGCATATGCACATGACATGCCTCCAAAAATTCTGTAGCTGCGTGAGTGTGAGGATCAGTTTTATTTTCCATTAGGCAGTTTATATGATGGAAGCCCACAGTCAGCAGTAGGGACTGCAAATGAGAAGGAAATAGCATTTAAACAAGTTTCTCCCAACAATCAATCCCTCTAACAATTTGAATTTTCTGGTTATTAGAGGGAAATGGAGCTGCTCAATGCTTTGGAGGAAAAGAAAAAGCCAGCTCCTGATCGATCGCAAGATCAAGGGCTATGCATTACTGTCAAAATAATTAGGATGAATTCTCCTAAGCTAATTTGATTTCGGGTACATTGCGATCATTATTCATTGTTGGTGAAATCATATTGTTTTTGAAATACCATCTTGGTGTTACATTTCAGAACTGGGACTTTGAATTGTCTGAAGGCCTAAAGGACTAACACTGCAGAGCAACATATGCAGGGCCACAAGTATTTAGCTAAATACCTCATCTTATCTGCATACATGACAAGAAAAGATACCGGCTTATAAACTGCAATTTTTCACGGACACCATAATACCTTCAGGTATTGATTAAGCTCTCTATATTAAACATTACCAATTTCAATTGTCTGCTGTCTCTATATCACATCTGAGCTGCGCTCTTTGAAGAAATCATCACCAGACACATTGCATGCAGTGATAGACAGTAGCATTCGTTTAAATGAGAAACAAGCCAATCTCTACTCCAGACACAGACCTGTGGTTACCTCACATCCAAAAATATGGGAGTGAGGAGGTCATTGTAGGCCTGTGTTTCTGCAGATATTAGCGATCCCATCTCTGACCCACTGTCTACTGGAGTGCGGTTATCTGTCATTTTGGGAATTATTACTCAGTCTGACGGGCCAGATTATAAAGATGATTCAGTGTAATGTGTCATTGTCACAGCTGGGAAGACAGCGGAGCATAATCATACAGGCTCTCCAGTGGACTCAAGCCAGAGCCCTGAGGGGAAAGTTGTGTGTGTTTCCCAACGTCACCACAAATGTGTATTTTACACTATATTTGTTGCAAGTCAGGTAACATTGTGTGGGGACACCTCTTGGCTATGTGTTCCCAAACAGGGTCTTTGGAGCCTTTCTGGGGAACTGTGCTTCGCTCTGGGCAGATGGTGAGAGAGATGACATAATCCAGCAGTAATAGGGGAGAGAGAGGCATCTTGTGTGGGTGTGTGTGTGGGATGGGGGAGGGGGGGGGGGGACATGTTCAACGTCCTGTTTGGGTCTTTCGCACAGCATCACTAGTGTGGGAAAGGGGAGAGGAGAGCACCAGTGGCTGGGAGGAGTGTGGAGTGTGTGTGTGTGTGTGTGTGTGTGTGTGTGTGTGTGTGTGTGTGTGTGTGTGTGTGTGTATGTGTCAGAGACAGAGAGAGAGAGACAAACAAAGTACAGAGCGCCTTAAAGCTGAGTAAAGTGGGTATAGTGACTGGTATTAGGCTAGAGAGGTTTGCTAAGGTGTTTTCATAATTATATGGGAAAGTCCCAAACTCTCCACACACATCCCCCTCAGACACACACACACACACACACATTTCAGCGCTGTCCTCCTTCCATGTACTCACACAAACACACAATCATACACACACATACAGACTCACATACACATATGTACGCACACATGCTCAAGCACACATACACACAGTTTTTATAGACGTACTCAAACTCTCAAATGACCCACATAAATATGCCGTTTACACAATGGCCATACGGTGTATGTATATAGTGTATTAATACAACACATAGATAACTAGCACTTCATTTCAACTCTAGAAAGACCTTTTTTTCCCCAGACATAACTGAGAAAGACTTGATGGGCCCGTCACAACACTGGCCGTATGGGGGACACACAGCAAACTCTCCGTGGTCCTGCAGTTCTTTTGGTAAAAAAATCATAGCCAGCCCATTTCCTATAATTCTTTGCCTACGCTGGGAAAGAATTTTATATCCTTCCTGTGCGCTTGCCTCGGACTTGGCAACCTCGACCGAGCGAGGCTTAAGGGCATGAGTGGAGGCACGGCTTCAGAAAGTGCCATTGTCTTTTGTTTTCGTTTTAAAGCCCCCTCACAATGCAGAGCGATTGCCTGTCATATAAATAATGCCCCCTTGTCTTGTTTTTCGTTGTTTATCTTGAAACAATTGTAATAATGATCTCGTATTGTGTATGGCTACCCCTCTCTTCCCCAATAATACGATTTCGGAATTGTTGCTGCAAGTGACCACAAAGATGGACAATCAAATGACATCAGAATTCCACGTCTGTGTACTTCTTTTGATTACATTACTGAATGAAGCTTGCTTATTTATGAAAGATTCTGGCTGGATTCTTGCATCGTCTGCACATCTCCCACATCTTGACGTGGGCTACAACATGACAGGTATTTACAAATAGACCTTCCCAGTCAGGTTTGCCCTTTCAAGTCATCAATCAAGCATGTCAATCAAGAGGAGCACTATGTCTTTTTCCACTTCTCTCTGTCACACACACACACTGATGCCATTCTGTGTGTTTAGCCGTAAATGCAAGGCATTGACCCTCCATATGTCAAAGCTGTTTTTTCCCCCACCACTTTTTATTCACATTTTGCATTTTTATGAAAATTGAGATTTTGTATTAACTTAAGTGCTGACATTTAATGCCTCATTAAAAATGTGTCTGGGTGGATGGGTAGGGGTGGGATGGGGTGATGGGGAGGGAAGAGGAGGGCGGGGGGGGGGGGGGGCAAGGGTACACAACACATGCTGCGGCTCAAATGTAGATCAGCCCAATAAATACAGTAGTGGTGACATTTTGATAAGTACTCTATATCTATGTGATTTAATTCAGACATTAAATTAGCAGTACAGTACAGTGACTCAGTACTTCCCAAATAACAAAACAAGAAAGTAATCTTCAGACAGCACCAACATCGGCTCTGGAACGAGTCCTGACGGTGATCCATGTTCACACCTCCACAGGGACAATTAAGCGCATGAAATTAAATTACCGCTAGAATCAACAAAACGCCCCGTCCAGGGATCACACTATAGCATTGGTCGCAGTCACTTATAGCATCCACAGTGAGACAGCACAGAAGCAGAAGGGCTTTGCAGGGTTTTGTTTATGGTAAACAGCAAGCTGAACATAAACAGGGGCGGCATGGTTCCAGCCGTAGGGCGAGAGCAGAGAGCGTCCACAGCGCATTGGCTTCATCCTCGGGGAGTGGGGAAAACCATCCGCTGGGTTCCAGAGGGCGAGAGCAGAGAGCGTCCACAGTGCCTTGGGCTTTATCCTCTGGGAGTGGTGAAAACCATCCGCTGGGTTCCATTAGGGCTTTTTTTATGCAACAGACAATGGAATGTTTTTTTTCCCCTGGTGAAAGAAAGTTTTTACCAGGGACAGAAATCCGCTTTTTGGTCTTTGTTTGTCCACCATACTCATACACCATACAATGAGATATGTTGGTAAGAAATGAATGATGGGTGAAGGGGATGCGAGTAGTAAGTGCTGAGCCATAATCATGGAACCAGGGTGGCATTGTGGTGCTAAAGCCAGAATACTATGCTTTGGCAACATAGCAAGAGGTCCAAACTCAAATTATTTGGTGTGGAATGTCCATTTCAAGCCTCAGCCAATCATGACAATGAGAAAGAATGTCTTTAATTTCCTAGGTCCCAGCTTCTTTCCTGTTTCAGCCAATCACGTGGCCCGGTGATCACCAGGAAGTGATGCTCCTAAGCCAGGACATCACTTCTCTTGCTACACCAGACGACCAGTGCGATCATGGCCAGTGTGAGGACGATGGGGATGAGGATGAGGATGGCGAGCAGGTCGTCCGATGGGTCCACCCACACCACCCGCTCCAGCGTGCAGTTGGAGAAGTACTGCTTGTGAATGTGGATGATGAAGCCCTCCACTAGCGGGTTTGGCCAGAAGCAGCCTATCCGCTCTGAGTTTTTCTCCGTGCAGGCCGAGAACAGGTGGTACTCACTGTGAACAGGTGAGGAGAGAGAGAGAGGGAGAGAGAGATAGAGAGAGAGAGAAAGAGATGGAGAGAGAGAGAGAGGAAAGGAGAAAGAGAGGGAGTAAACGAGACACAGAGGGATGTGTTTAGTATTAGCTTTAGCACACTTTAACACACTTCACAGTTCAGAAGAAATTAGAGACTCTCATGTGGATGTATTTTGAAGTTGGCTACAGACACAAACACAAACTCAGAATTACTGATAAACTGCTATTTTATCAGTAATTAGCTTCTATTCCCTACACCCAGAAAAAACATAGGAGTAACGCATATCTATGCCACTAAAATGCCTTTCAAAATGTAATGTTTGAAGTAAATTAAGAAATATGCATTTGCCAATACAAATTTCGAAAAAATTGATTTCCAATAAAGTGGCTTTTGATAATCATGTCTGCCTGCCGTCACCATGGCAAATCATTTCATTGATCATATTTTATCAGGGAAACAAAGCAAGTCTAATGAGGGATATAAAAGTAGTTGATGTTGGAGGTGGTCAGGTGTTGTACCTGCAATGAAAGACCGGTAATTAAGGGTGTATTGAGTTTAAAAAAAGTAATTGAACAGCTACTGTAAAAAAACGAATAACCAAGAACACCAAATGAGACCCTCTACTACTGGCTACAGAGGAGAGTTTAAGGATATAACTAGTTTAACTTATTAAATAAACAGTTGTGAAGCAGATTCTGAAGAGTTGAAGAGTCAAATTAGGTTGCGTTCAAAATTCAAACCCTGACTGTACACTTGGACTTTTGAGACAGTCTGACATTAAGTGACCTGCAGCTTTTGTTAGTTTTATTCCGGGGATTTGGCACGGGGAAGAATCTTCACTTCTCTAAGCTGTGACAACCATTGAATAAAAGATGTATTCGTCACTTTGAGTAGACGGGTCTGAAAAAAGAAAGACGGGGCTTGCTGGCTCTTTTTAGAAGAAAAAAAGGAACACGGCCGTCTTAGTGACTTTTCATCCTGAGGTTTTCGATTTGCATTCAAATGAAGAAAGCAGCCTTGGCCAGCTGAGCAATCTCCATGATGTGAAACTCTCTTTGCCACAGAAAGATACAGCTGAGGGCACTATTAGCCTGCTATTGTATCTTCACTGTTCCTCAGAGCTGTAGTCCCTTGCCCTTGACATCTGGGCTAAAATAATGTATTTTGAAAACCTACTTCAGATAGGCAGAATATATTTGAGGCCTACTGTTTTCTCTTTTGATGGGATGTGTTCTGATTCAGAAGTACTTAGTGTATCGTCATTCACCTGATGAAGGAAATTACCGGACCAACAGGCAACACATGTCCTCTTTCACCCTGTTTATTTCTGAACCGTGCCCCATGTGTTCCACACCCAATTTGAATCCTGGTAAACAATTAGGTGTGCACACTTTTTAATGCTCTTAGTTAAGCACTTCCAGTCAAACTCCAGAAAAAACACTGAAGTTGTACGGAAGGCCTGCTGAGTATATTTGGCACATGTGTACCAGGAGATTCAGGCAGCCCAAGACTGACCCATGAACAGACTAGCACATGATATCCATCCCACTATATACCATATGCCACCAACCCATAAGTAAACCAACATAGCTTCAGACATACATCTGCTTAAGCCCTTGGCACACTACAAGCCCACCCACCGCAGGCTATTTTGCTCCTGCTAGTATTAATGTAATGTACACAGCAACATTAGGAGGCAGGAGGCAGGAAAACAGAGTTTTTGTGTCTCTGGAGAGACACACCGCCACCCTATTAGTGACTCAAGATCGGCTACTGCGCAATCTTATTGCACTGCGATAATAGTAGTAATGACAGCTAAAGTGGATGCAGTTTGACCATGTGCAGACGATAGCATGGCAAGCACTGACTGCCGCAGAGTGTGTGTGTGTGTGTGTGTGTATGTGTGTGTGTGTGTGTGTGTGTGTGTGTCTGTGTGTCTGTGTGTCTGTGTGTGTCTGTGTGTCTGTGTGTGTCTGTGTCTGTGTGTGTGTGTGTGTGTGTGTGTGTGTGTGTGTGTGTGTGTGTGTGTGTGTGTGTGTGTGTGTGTGTGTGTCTGTGTGTGTCTGTGTGTCTGTCTGTGTGTGTGTGTGGATGTAGCCTCCATCTCCAAAAACACCCCTCTGCCCAAAGTGCAGTAAATCGATTTAGATGCAGTTAAGCAGTTAAGCACTCATGTTTCCATGTAGCCAGCAGTGCCAGGCCAGAGATAAGGCAGGAAATTGCACATTTGCCTGATGACCTGCAGTTTTATTTTACTGAAAGTCTAAATGTGATATTAACGCAACCACATTTGGTTTGACCTGCCATTACCTAAATACGATTTACATGCTAAGCCATTCAGGGAGCATACTGGGTGAAAATGTTTTGTATTAAGCAGCGGCAGGATAAGGAAATAATATTACAGACAATAAACCTAATAGTTCATATTAAAAGTTGGGTATACCCTTGCGGTATCTTTCTGAATTCTTGTTTGTACTTTAGTATTCAGTACACCTTATAAATTTTAAAGTCATGGACATCCTGAATGAACAAATAAGTGAATTCAGCAGTGAATGGAAGTATCCATTGCATAACAATGTCATTAATAAATTCATGATTTTTACTTTTAAATTCAAGGTTTCCTCTCCTGGGCACATTCTCATTCACGCAGCGGAATAAAATGTTTCTCCTGCTGGGGCAACAGAATTTAACCAGCTTCACCTGAGATACCCTCATGTGGGCAAATAAAAAACACATTTTTGGGAGGGCCAAGCTGATAAAAGACAGTTGCCATGAAAAAAGCAGCTAACCATTCTGGCAGACTTTCAGTGTTTTTATCACATTACAAACACTTGCATCAGGGCCTGTCAATTTCACACATCAATGTTGATGCTTTCAAATGTAGATGAACCATTTAGCAACTGGCAAGGGTTTACAGATAATTCACATTTTGCATTGCTCTGGTACACAGTAAATCGGCTTGCACTCATGTGGAACAAAGGGTCAAAGCAACGGTGCTGTTTTAGTCTCTTGGTTTGAACGTTTCTCTTTAGTCTGAGAGGAAATGAGTGTGTGACAGAAACACACACGTGCAGCACTATAAGCAAATCATCATGTAGCATACAGTATTTCAGCCTTGGTATGGTAATGGTAGCTTAGCTATGTGTTACCGTACAAGCAGAGTTATTATAGTTTTTACATTTTCATGAGTTTTTATTTTTATTTTGTCTTTTAGTTGTTTTTTTCTTACTTCATTTTAGGTTTAGTTCGTTTTACAAGTTTATTTTTGATGAATTGACTAGATCTACTTTTTGAGGTTTTATGAAGAAAGACTGGAAGAAAGAATGCGTGACATCAAATGTGATTTATTTCATACATCCTAGGTCCTTTTTATTGGGTCAGTGTTTCTCAAGAAGTCAAACAGAACAGGACAAAGTGGTAAAGCAGCCACAGTGCAAACCAAGGGGGGAAACGAAAACAAAGCTGATCTTACCCGCAATTCTATTTCGTCTTTGTTTGTAGTGTTTATTTAGCTTTTTTTTTTTTCTTTTTGTTAACCTAATGATTTTGTCACTGCTAGTTTTAGTTTAGTGCTATTTTCTATAGTTAACTATAATAAGTACAATACACACAACAGATATAGGGCTATTGGTGCAACACAGACAAGAGCTAATGATAAGGGTGTCACATCAGGGTTAGTTTCAAGGTCCTCTACTTACTCTTGAAGCTTTAATAAGAAAAATCCTGTTTTCAGAGCTAATCTCATCTTTAATTAGTCTGACTCCTCTTTATAGACTAGTATGGGTGGGTTTTTAAACAGATGCAGTATTGGTGGTCCAGATGGGATAGCCGTCAGTGTGCATATTTAGGTTAATATTATGAGTTCATTATCGTTGAAATACAACGAGACCCTGCCTAGCATAAAGGTGGCGCATCCTCTATCTGCTGGCAGAATGTATCTTTCTAAAATTCTGGATCAAACAGTGAAAGGTAGACATGAAAAATGCAAGACATACACCACAGCAAGCAACATGTCTTGCATATTGGCAATATACCATGTTCCATATATTATAAATGCATACTTTTTAACATATTACTTACTTCTTTGTATATTTTATTTTTATTCTCTAATTACTGCTTGAGTCGAGAGTCGATCAAAGGCTTTTCAGGCTGTGAGTGGAGAGCGTGACCTTAGTGATGCAGTTGAGCTGTTCTCTAATTCATTATACATGTCTGGGTCTTAGTCATTAATGTGTTCACTGTACCGCAAATACTGCAATGGTTATTCAGGTAGTTAGAAAGATTATTTAGACCAATAATGTGTTATCTTAATCAATATCATATAGGGTGGATGTACTGGGTATTGACATTTTCTTTAATATGCATTAATATTTAGTATGCAATATTGTGTCTCCCCTTCCTACATCAAGGCAAGCTCACACAAGCCACTGAACTGAGAGTTTGTTTAATTGATGGATTGGGGCGGGCTGACCTGACACAAGGTGTTTGCTGTCTTCATGAACCTACACGGACCTCACTTCCCTTGTAGTAGTATCCTCAGCATGTCCACAAGGAAGGACAAATGTTTACCACTTCTTTTAATCTACCGGGCATTCGCAGGCTGTTAGGTTTTAAACGCAGATTCATATCAGACTGTATTTACCACTAAAAGAGACACATCTGGTGGGTTTCTTTGTGTAGCTAAATAACACAGTCACCATTGCGTTTGTACCTCTACTGTTTAGTTTTCAGAGTGATTTGACTCAGAGTGAAGTATTCAAAATACAACTGTGGGCTATTTTGGACCATGTGGTCAGGGTTCACATTGTAATCAGACCCAGAATGTTTTTGTGTGCTACACACACATACACATACACACACACAGACATACACAGACACACACATCACAGTGCTACATTTCACCAAGACCCCACGTTGTGAGAAAACGAGTGGGTGGTGCATCCCTCCAATGTGATCTCTGTAAATAGCCGGTCTGGTGGCCCCTAAACAGGACATGTTTATCTATTCATCTGTACTCCCAACGGGGGACTCTGTTTCAAGAACCGGCCCAGAAACCCTTAATTCATCCCATGCTTCAAGGTAATCGCATCTACCCGTGCCACAGAGCGCTAATGCCTACGTAACTTATGCCTGTGTGTGTGTGTGTGTGTGTGTGTTTTTAAGTCGCTTCCTTTTTCCAAAGAAAGCAAAAACACTATAAAAAACAGAGAATATTCACCGCACTGGCAAACACATGGAAAGCACATGGATGTGGGAAAGGGGGAAATCTCACTATAGGGAAAGGAGGATTTGAAAAAAACTTTACGATGTCCTTTGAAACACTACTTCCAAAGAATGCAGACATGAATGAATAAGAATGAGTGGGCTAACCGGAGGCACTACCACTGAATTACCATAATATATATGAAAATATCCCATCAAGGCACTGTGGATAAAAATAAAGCTTTTTCCTGCGGACATATAGGAAAGATATTACGTATTGGCTGCTGTTCAGGAGGAGCTCAAATTTGATCCAAAGGTGTTAAAATTCATGAATTCATGCATCAGCTTATCTGTGCTTTTTTTTTCTCCAGCGCTAAATATGCTGTCAAACTATACCACAGTTCCATCCCAAAACATCAGTGTCAAGCACCAGAGTCGAACTGCTG